>NC_135484.1:50942106-51245732 GCF_052094955.1 Ictidomys tridecemlineatus
TTGATATACCATGTGAATAGAGCTCCCAAACAAGCAGGGTTAGCTACTCTTATATCTACAAGGCAGACTTCAAACCAAAATCAATCAGAAGAGACAAAGAAGGTCACTTCATACCAGTACTGGGAACAATCCAACAAGAAGACAAACCAATAATAAATATATCCCAAATATGGATATATTTATTATTGGTATGTTTAATTTTATGAAAGAGACACTCCTCAAATTACAGCCTCAGAAACACCCCAGTAAGATAATATTGGGTAATTTCAAGATACTTCTCTCAAAATTACATAGGCCATACAGACATAAACTCAGTAAGGACTCTTTGACTGGGTACAGTGGTGCATGCCTGTAATTCCAGCAGTTTGAGAGGCTGATGCAGGAGGATCACTGGTTCAAAGTCGGCCTCAGCAACTTAGCAAGGTAAGGAACTCAGTGAGACCCTGTTTCTAAATGAAATTTTTAAAAGGGGGAACTGGGGATGTGGTTCAGTGGTTGAGCACCCCTGGGTTCAATACCCAGTGCCAAAAAAAAAAAAGACTCTTTGGACCTGAAAAATATTAAAATCAAATGGACTTAATGGATAGCTTCAGAATATTTTATCCAACAACAAATAAACACACTTTTTTCTCAGCATCTCATGGAACATTCTCCAAAATGGACCATTTTAGGCCACAAAGCAACTCTTAGCCAATACCAAAAAAAAAAAATTGATATATTTCTTTACATCTTATTAGATTGTAATAGAATGAAATTTAAAAATCAGCATGACAAAATCCTACAAAAACTATATAAACACATGGAGATTGAACAATACTCTTTTTAAAAATATATGTTTTAGTTGTAGATGATCACAATACCTTTATTTTATTTATTTCTTTTTATGTGGTGCTGAGATTGAACCCAGGGCCTCACATGTGCTGGACAAGAGCTCTACCACTGAGCCACAACCCCAACCCTAAACATTACACTTTTCAATGATGAATGGGTGATAGAAGAAATCAGTAAAGGAATTAAAAAGTTCATAGACTCAAATGAGAATAGTGATCCAACACATGAGAACTTCTGAGCCACTCTGAAGGCAGATCTAAGAAGAAAGTTTATAGTTATGAGTTCCTACATAAAAAAAAAATCAGAAAGATCCCAAATAAACAACCTACTGATACATCTCAATGCCCCTGAAAAGAAGAACAACCAATTCCAAAACCAGGAGAAGGAAGGAAAATTTAAGATCAGAGCTGAAATCAATGAAATTGAGAATAAAAACAATACAAAGGATCAATGATACAAAGAGTTGGTTCTTTGAAAAGATAAGTGTTTAACCAAACTAACCAAAAGAAAAAAAAAACACAAATTAATAAAATTAGAGATGAAAAAGGCAAAATCACCACAGACATTACAGAAATCCAGCAGATCATAGGGACTATTATGGATACATTTCTAGGCATAATCTGCCAAAACTGAGACAAGAAGATATACAAAATCTAAATGGATCAAATTCTGTAATGAGGTAGAAGCCCAGGACCAGATGGATACTCAGCTGTATTCCACCAGACCTTTAGGGAACAACTAATGCCAATACTCCTTGAATGATTCCATGAAATAAAAAGGGATGGAACACTTCCAGATCAATTCTATGAAGCCAACATCACCCTTTTACCAAAACCAGATAAGGAAATGTCAAGGAAGGAAAATTACAGACCAATATCCCTGATGAACTTAGATGTATAAATACTTAGTAAGATATTCACAAGTTGTATTTAACAACATATTAAGAAGATTGTAAAAGTAGGTTTTATTCCAGAGATGTAAAGAAGGTTTAATACACACAAGACAATAAATGTGATACACACAAAACATAAATAGAATTAAGGACAAAATCACTTAGTCATCTCAATAGATGCAGAGAAGGCCTTTGACCAAACTCAGTGATAAAAACACTGAAGAAACTAGGGATAGAAGGAACCGATCTCAACATGATAAAGGTCATATGTGAAAAACCCAAAGCCAACCCTGTAGTAAGTAGGGAAAAAAATGAAAACATTTTCTTTAAAATCTGGGATAAGGTAAGAGCGTCCACTCTCACCATTCCTATGTAATATAGTACTAGAATTCTAGCCAGAGCTATTAAGCAAGAGAAAGAAATGAAAGGGATAAAAATTAAAAAGGAATAAGCAAAAATAGCACTATTGGCAGATTATATGATCTTTACCTAGAGGATCAAAAAACTCCACCAGAAGACTTCTAGAGCTAATAGAAGCAGGTTAATACTTTAACAAACTACCAGGTTATAAAATCAACATACAACATGCATATATAACAATGATAAATCTGCGGAGAAAGAAATCAGAAGAACAATTCCATTCACAATAGCCTCAAAAAAAAACCAAACCCACAAAAAAGAAAAACAAACAAACTTAAGAATAAACCAAGAAGGTGAAAGGCCTCTATCATGAAAAACATAGGACTTTGAAGAAAGAAATTTAAAAAGACCCCAGAAGATGCAAAGACCTCCCATGTTCATGGATAAACAGAATTAAATGCCATACTACCAAAAGCAATTCACAGATTCAATGCAATCCCCATCAAAATACAAATGGCATTCTTTAAAGAATTAGAAAACACAGTCCTGAAATTCATTTGTAGGAATACAAGCAATATAGCCAAAATAGCCAAAGCAATTTCAAGCCAAAGAAGCAATGCTGGAGGCATCACAATATCTGACATCAAATTATACTACAAAGCTATAGTAACAAAAACTACATGGTATTGGCATAAAAACAGAATGGCACATAATAGAAGACACACAGAGAGAAAACCACATCTATAGTAATCTGATCCTTGACAAAGGTGCTAAAAACATACACTGGGAAAAAGGCAGCCTTTTTAACAAATGGTGCTGGGAAAACTGGTTATTCAAATGCAGAAAAATAAGACTAGACTCTTCTCACTCATCCTGCACAAAAATCAAGTCAAAACGGATCAAAGACCTAGGAATTAGAACAGAAATTACGGAAGTCCTAGAAGAAAATGGAGGGTCAACACTCCAGCATAGAGGCACATGCAATAACTTTCTCAGTAGGAACCCTAAAGCTCAGGAAAAAATGCCAAGAGTTAATAAAAAGGATGGCATCAAATTAAAAAGCTTTTGCACAGCAAAGGAAACAATTTGGAATGGGAAGAGAGAACCTATAGAATGGGTTCTGATAAAGGATTAATATCTAGAATATATAAAGAACTCAAAAAACTTTACATCAAAAACCAAATAACCCAATTAATAAATGGGCAAATGAGTTAATCATACACTTAACATCGTTAACAATTAAGGAAAAGCCAATCAAAACTATACTGGGCTCAATCAATGACTGCCTACCATTACTGCCATTGCTGCTCTCTCTGATTCACTGCTGCCAGCCTGAGGTCGCTGGGAGGTCTTCTTTCTGGGCTTCCTCAGAAGCCCCTGCCCCGGATGCAGCTGAAGCCAACACTGCTGCTGACCCTGGAGATGGCCTGGTGATGCTGCCCCCACAGCTGCTGTTGCAGATGCTGCTGAAGCCACTGCTACTGCCGACCCTCTGCCTGCTGTCAACACCACCACCGCTACCTCTGCTACCACATCCCAGAGGACTGCTTTGGGGGAGACTCCAGGTTTGGTTGCATGTGGCTACACCCATTTTGGTACACCAGCCAGAGCCTGGGGCCTGAATGTTAGCAGTTTTAGCACCACAAGAGCCTCTGTCTGGGGACATTAGCTGGGACCTGCAAGTTCAGTATGGGGGTGCCTGCAGGTTTGGAGGAGCCTGGGGTCTTCCTGCTGAGAGTGCTGGTGGCCCTTGTCTTGTTGCTGCACCTCAGTGCTAAGAGCCACAGCCAAGTAATATAATGCATGGCATTTTTGGTTGAAAGGTGATGCCAGCTAGCCATTTTGATTATATGATTATGTTAAGATTTGCATTCATATGGATATTAGACTCCTGCTGTTCACCTCGGCCTGCTATGGGACTCCTGGAGAGTTCCCATTGGTTGGGGAAGTTCAGTAGGAGGAAATTCCGGGGGAGGAACTTCCTCTGGTGTGCTGGGAGAATGCCTCGTGGGTCCATCGGGATTGTTCCCGGGGCGTAAGGGGCATTGGCGGCATTTTCAAATAATAAAGTTTGTTCCTGCTTGGGTAGCTCATGATTTTGTGCCCAGCCAGACTGCAGCACCTCAGAATTGTTCCTTTGCCATGAATGTATCCCTGGTGGTCTCTCTGCAAGTAGGAGAAGCATTGAGATCTTGAGACTGCAGCTTGGCTGAGCCTGAGGTATCTGAAACTCAGACCAATGGGATCTCTATCTGGGTTTGTGAGGGCTATCTGGGTTTGTTTATCCTAAGAGACATCAGAGATAGGGCTGAGAAACTGCTAAAAACTGACAGAGACAGTTAAACTTTACAGAAAGATTTATTTTATTTTTTGATTTACTACTCTCTCTACCATATTTGAAACAGGATTTTTTTTATGCATCGGTGTGTGGAGGACAATGATATATGAATGGAATTTTGCATTTTGGTTGTATTCTTATGTCTTTAATTTTTTCTCTTTGTTTATATTCTTCCTCTCTCTTGTCTATTTTCTTTTCAGCTTTTCTCCAACCAACAGCTAATCTCTGTTGGCTCCTCTTCCACTCTTCCTGGGAATTTTTACTCCTTGCGTCTCTCTTCCTCCCTCATAAATATTGCATACTACACTACCTCTCTTCTCTCACTCACCATTTGAAATTGTAAACTTTAACAAATATTCTGTTTATACTTTGATAGTTATTAAAATCATGTTTTGGTTTAATGCAAGAAAGCAGTAGATGCCTTAGTGAGAGCTTTTAGGTTTAAGGCTATATATTGTGTACACTGGGTACTAGTGATATTGGTTTCACCAGTAAAGGTGAAGTGCTGGAAACCTTCAGGGACACTATAGGTCTACAGGGTAGAATTTATCCTGCCTTAGAACCATACTTTTAGATGGGAAAACACACTAACAACATGAAAAAAACAAGGGAATAAAGTGCCCCAAACAAACCAAGATGCTTCAACAACAGGAGCCAATGATAACACAGTAGAAGAAATGTCCAAGGGCTGAGGTTGTGGCTCAGCAGTAGAGCACTCACCTAGCAAGTGCGAGGCCCTGGGTTTGAACCTCAGCACCATATAAAAATAAATAAATAGAATAAAGGTATTATATCGAACTACAACTAAAAAAATTTTAAAAAAGAAATGTCCAAGAAGGAGTTCAGATTGTATATAGTTAAACTGATATGTGAAGTAAAGGATAGTATAAAGAGTGAAATCAAAGAAAAAATACAGGAGGTGAAAGACCACTTCAATAAAGAGTTAGAGATCATGGAGGAAAAAAAGCAAAAATGAAGGAATCAGTAAACTGAGTTATAAATTCAATAGAAAGCATCACCAACAGACTAGACCACTTAGAAGACAGAACCTCAGGCAATGAAGACAAAATATACAATCTTGAAAGTAGAGTTGAACATGCAGAGAAGATAGAAAGAAACCATGAACAGAACATCCAAGAATTATGGGATAACATGAAAAGACCAAATGTAAGAGTTATCAGAATAGATGAAGGAGCAGATATAAAAACCAAAGGAATGCACAATCTTTTCAATGATATAATAGCAGAAAATTTCCCACACCTAAAGAATGGAATAGAGGGCTGGGGATGTGGCTCAAGCGGTAGCAAGCTCGCCTGGCATGCATGCGGCCCAGGATCGATCCTCAGCACCACATACAAAATAAAGATGTTGTGTCCGCCGATAACTAAAAAATAAATAATAAAATTCTCAAAAAAAAAAAGAATGGAATAGAAAATTGAATACAAGAGGCTTACAGGACCCCAGATGTAAAAAATTACAGCAGACCAAAACCAAGCAGACATATATAGAATATTTCATCCATCAACGAGCAAATATACTTTCTTCTCAGCAGCATATGGCTCCTTCTTTAAAATAGACCATATCTTAAGCCACAAAGAAACCCTTAGTAAATACAAAAAAAAAAAAAAAAACAGAGATAATACCCTGCATTCTATCAGACCACAACAGAATGAAATTAGAAATCAATGATAAAATAAAAAATAAAAGCTGCTGTAACAAATGGTAAGTAATACACAATTGAATGATGAGTGGAAAGTAGAAGAAATCAAGGATGAAATAAAAAAATTCTTAGAGGTAAATGAGAGCACTTATACAACATATCAAAATCTCTGGGACATTATGAAGGCAGTACTAAGATGAAAGTTTATTGCATTGAATGCATTCATTAAAAGAATAAAAACTCAGCAAATAAATGACCTAATACTACATCTCAAAGCCCTAGAAAAAGAAGAACAAAGCAACACCAAAAACAGTAGAAGACAGGAAACAATTAAATCAGAGCTGAAATCAGTAAAATCAAAACAAAAGAAACAATTGAAAAAATCGACAAAACAAAAGTTGGTTCTTTGAAAAAATAAATAAAATAGATAAACCCCTGCCCATGATAATGAAGATAAAAAGAGAGAAAACTCAAATAACTAAAATACAAGATAAAGAAGGAACTATCACAACAGACACGTCTGAAATACAGAGGATAATTAGTAACTATTTTGAAAATTTATACTCTAATAAAATAGAAGACATCAATAAATTTCTAGAGACATATGACCTATCCAAACTGAATGAGGAGGCCATACATGATTTAAACGCATCAATTTCAAGTAATAAAATAGAAAATGCCATCAACAACCTACCAACCAAGAAAAGCCCAGGACCAGACGGATTCTCATCCGAGTTTTATAAGACTTTCAAAGAAGACTTAACACCAATACTCCTCAAAGTATTCCATGGAATAGAATAGGAGGGAACCCTTCCAAACCCATCCCATGAAGCTAATATCACCCTGATACCAAAACCACAAAACACATCAAGGAAAGAAAACTTTAGACCAATATCTCTGATGAACATAGATGCAAAAATTCTCAATAAAATTCTGGCAAATTGCATACAAAAACATATTAAAAAGATAATGCACCCAAATCAAGTGAGATTCAATTCATACCAGGGATGCAGGGTTGGTTCAACATACAGAAATCAATAAACGTAGTTCATCATATTAATAAACTTAAAAACAAGAATCATATGATCATCTCAATAGATGCATAAAAAGCATTTGATAAAATACAGCACAACTTCATGTTCAAAACACCAGAAAAACTAGGGATAGTAGGAACATACCTCAACATTGTAAAAATATCTATGCTAAGCTCAAAGCCAGCATAATTCTATATGGAGAAAAATTAAAAGCATTCCCACTAAAAACTGGAACAAGATAAGGATGTCCTCTTTTATCACTTCTATTCAACATTATCCTTGAAACTCTAACCAGAGCAATTAGACAAAAGAAAGAAATTAAAGGGATAGGTAAAGAAGAACTCAAACTATCACTATTTGCTGATGACATAATCCTATACCTAGAAGATCCAAAAAATTCCACCAGAAAACTTCTAGATCTAATAAATGAATTCAGCAAAGTAGTAGGATATAAAATCAACACCCATAAATCAAATGCATCCCTATACATCAGTGATAAATCCACTGAAAGAGAAATTAGGAAAATTATTCCATTCACAATAGCCTCAAAAAAAAAATGAATGAATAAAGAAAATGCAGTATACATACCCAATGGAGTTTTATTCAGCCATAAAGAAAAATGAAATCATGTCATTGAAGGAAAATTATTGGAACTAGAGACCATTTGTTAAGCAAAATAAGTCAAATGCAGAAGATCATCTAACATGTTTTCTCTCATGTGTGGAAGTTCAAGAGGGAAAAAAAAGGAAGTTATGGGGGATCTCTTGAAAATTAAAGGGAGATCAGTCAGTAGAGGAAAGGGACCAAGGGATGAAAGTCAGGGAAGGAGGATAATAATATTGACCAAATTATATTGTTATATTGTGTGCATGTACAATTAAGTAACAACAAATCCCATAATTATATATAATTATAATGCACCAATAAAAATTATTTTAATTCTTCTGACTTTTCATTGCAATTTTGTTTCATTTTTGACTACCTTAAAAGAGTATTCTTGATGATTTGTTAATAAGCTTTAACAAAACTCTTCCTCACAGTACTTTAGTATATTTTGAAATATACTACATGCACAGATTGGACTATAGATGTTCAAATTTTAAGTTATCCAGACATCAAAATATTATTCTGTGTTTATGTTAAAACAGCAATATTTCTGATAGAGTCTTTCCTCAGAACTATACATATACAATATGCAGGAGATAAACAATTTGAATATTTCCAAATATACATTTCTCTTCAAAGAAAACCCAAAGCCACCAGAAAACAGTACAATGTGTAAGGCTATCTTAGCAAATATCACATACACACATATAGAATGACTTTAAAAAAATGTTACTTTGGCAATGTGTTAACAAAGAACTAAGGGTTACTCTTCACTCCATAGGAAATTTGTCATAAACTTCAAGAAAAAAAAATGTTTTCCCTCATCTATATTCCAAGAAGAATTGATTCTAATTACGTTGCTCTGTTTTAAATGCAGGGTGTATCTGTTGCCCAACAGAAGCCATCCAGGTTAAGAACCAGGGTGTGCCCAGGCCCACAGCAAGGGTAAGGTTGAAGGAAAGAAGTCAGAATACTGAACTTTTGTTCAGTAAGAACTTCTGTTCTTCAAAGGACCTGGCACACAGTGGGGGCTCACCAAGCATTTGTGGTGATTTCTTTCTTATTTCCTCCCACATCAAAAAAAAATTCTAAGAAACAACTGTGGTTCAGATTCTCTGAAAACCTAAGTGGTCAGAAGTAATTCTCTTCAATGGACTCAACCACTTAACACCCCAGAATGGGAATTTATCAAGTTTGGCAAAAGGCACTTCTAGCCTTGCACTTTGCTAAAGAAAAACATTTAAGGATCTGAAGGATTGATGTCAATAGGATTGTGAGCAGAATAAGAGATGTTCCTAGCTAGCCAAGCAAGGTAGTACAGGCCTATAATTCCAGTAACTAGAAGGCAAAGGCAGGAGGATCACAAGTTGGAGGCCAGCCCAAGTAATTTAGGAAAGACCCTGTCTCAAAATAAAAAAACAAAAAGGGCTGGGGAAGTAGCTCATTGGTAGAGTGGTCCTAGGTTCAATCCCCAGTAAACACATACACACACACACACACACACACACACACACACACACACCAGAGAAAGGGAGAGAAGGCCGGGAGGGAGGGAGGGAGGGGGGAGAGAGAGAGAGAGAGAGAGAGAGAGAGAGAGAGAGAGAGAGAGAGAGAGAGAGAGAGAGAGAGAGAGAATGTTCCTGGCTTTACCACTTACCAGCTGTTGGATAAGGGAAAAGTCACTTTCCTCTTAAACTATTTACCTACCTACAAAATTAAGAGGTTGGTTGAATCTGAGCAAGACACCTAAAGAGGCTATCCCAGAAAAAGCAGTGTTTCTGTGTAGTAATTTTGGGCTTGAACAGGTGGATTCGGAGAGCAGCAGCTAAAGACCTGGGCGACCTCTCTAGTATCTGTCTAATTCATCAAGGAGACATAGGTTGGAAGAGGAGACTACAGTTGGAAAACACATTAAGAAAATAAATTTCGCACTTGACAATAACTGCACAATTCAAATTGTGCCCATTTTCCAGTTGGCCGAACTGATACCCAGGCTGATAAGCTAAAGCGCCCAAGGTGACACAGTGCGCAGATGGCAAAGCCCCAACTGCAACTGCGCCACTTGTTCTGCAGGGCGCCTGCTGCCCAGGACCTGGAAGGGTCGCCGCCCCAGCTCTCACCAGCCCCAGGAAGGCCGCGTACAGGATCGCGGTGGTGAACCAGCGCAGCACGCTCGCGGCCCGGCCGCTGGGCGGGGAGACCCGCACCGTCTCCAGTTCATCCTTTGCCGGGACGTCGGCCTGGAGGAGCCCCTGCCCCGCAGCCGCTGCCCCGGCACCATGCAACTCCAGTTCCAGCTCCAGCTCGGCGGCTCTGAAATGGTCTTGCTGAGATTGCTTTTCATCTGAGCTTCGGGTGTTCCAAGGTGAGCCACGGTCCTGTCCCTAGCGTCACGACTGTTTGCAAAGTCGTCACCTCCCCTAGGCCCGCCCCAAAGCAAGTCGGACTTTGGGATGCGCAGGTGTGGCGCGCAGCTGGCTCTCACCCTCTGGATCACACTTTAGGTGAGACCTCTGAGGCCAGGGGACCCTCGCCAGCGGCGGAGCCAACCGAAGCTGCAGCCTCGGAACAACAAATTCCGGGGGTGAGAGGCCACCAAACCTTCAAGAGGAAATATGAGCCAAGGGCGGAACCTTGTGTGGGCTCTCCCTGTCCGGGAGCTGAGGGAATGGGAGGATCTCGCCTTGCAGACTTTCCAAAATCCCTTCTCCTCCTCCTTTCGAGATATGAGGTTTCTAGGTCTATCCCAGAAAAGCATCTTTTACTCCATAAATTCTTGTTGAAACTCCTGTGTAAGCTTTCACATTGTGCTCAGTTAATTTAAAATTTTAACACTCACAATAACACTCTGAAATCCACCATAGTCCCCAAAGTACAGATTGGAGGACTAAGACAGAAGGAATAAGTAACAGTGTGCTCGGGGGTCAGTCGAATCAGTGGCAACTGGTGACGGGTGACCAAAAGAAGGTCAGGAAAGAAATCAGCTCTACAGCTGCGGTCCCAATCCCACATCTGCTCAATTCCTGCAGTTTAATTCCCGTGTTGTAAAGAAATGAAGAAGGACAGTGGTTTGGGGGATTGCTGAGTAAAGTTCTACCTGATGAGAAAGAAAGAAGTTTATTCGATACCAGTTTTAGTTTCTGTTTTCTTTTGCTTTTTAGCCTACCAGAGCACATCTCAAAATGTGATGTAAATGTTTGTCTTTATCCTCCCTCTGAAATGTTTTTTTTCACCTGATGTCTATTTCCCTCCCTCCCTCTCCCTCCCTCCCTCTTTCCCTCTCCCTCCCTCCCTCTTTCTCTCTCCCTCTCTCCCTCTCCCTTCCTCCCTCTCTCTCCCTCCCTCCCTCTCTTCCTTTCCCTCCCTCCCTCTTTCCCTCTCCCTCCCTTCCTCTCTCTCTCCCCCTCCCTCCTTTTCTTTCCCTCTCTCTCCCTCCCCCTCCCTCTCTCCCTCCCTCTCTCTCCTTCTCTCACCCTCTCTCCCTCTCCCTCCCTTTTTCCCTCTTCCTCCCTCCCTCTCTCTCTCCCTTCTTCCCTCCCTCTCTCTCTCCCTCCCCCCTCCCTCTCTCCCTCTCTCACTATGGCTCCCAGTAGGAACCTCAGCCTCATCATTCTTTGCAATTCAGCTTCCCAGCTTCATCCTTTTAGTCATTAAATGCTTCTGTTTAATCTAAGAAATGGCTCTTCAATCTCATTCCAACTCCCCATTCCTGCTACCTTAGTTCTTTTTCTCCTCATTTCTTGTTTAAGCTAGTACAAAAGCTTTCTGATTGATTCCAAAGTCTAAATCTTGAAAATTTTAGTGGGGTCCTCTGGGACACAAATATAATGATAGAAAACAAGTCAGTCAATCAGAAGAGAGGTAGTGCTTTGAGATCTATCTTCTGTTTAGTTGAAACCATACATGTAGGTAGGATTCCAGCTACAGTAGAAGGAAAACAATATGAGCAAAAGGCTATGGGACCATGGGGGAGGGAGGAGCTAATTCCACTTGAGGAGTTGTAGAATGTGTCACAGAGAAGATGACATCTCATCTAGATATTTGAAGAATAAGTAGAATTTGCTATAGGAAAAGTGGTGTCAAATAAAAGAAATGTAGTGCAAATGTACAGAGAAATTTAAGGGCATGGAGTGTTTATAAGGCAGGTTCTGCTAAATTCTATGTGCACATAGAAGAGACACAGTTCTTACTGTCATACAGGTCATAGATTACTAGGGTGACCTAGTATTAAACAAACCATTACATGAAAGTTATGGTGTTTAAATAATTAAGCTAGTAATATGAAGAAAATAGAGGATGCGACATAATCTATTTTAGTTTTGGATGTTTGAAATGGTATTTTTGAGAAAAGTTTGGAGTGGTAAAAACAAAAGCTATATAAAAGACAGAACAGAATCTGGGCATGGTTTCACACACATAAATCTCAGCTACTGGGTAGCCTGAGGCAGGAGGGTCTCAAATTTGAAACCAACCTGGGCAATTTAGGTACACTGTGTTAAAAAAAAAAAAAACTCTCAGTGTTAGAGAGTTCCTGGGTTCAATCCCCAGCACCCAAAAGAGAGGAAGAGAGAAAGAGAATCGAAGGTGATGTGGGAGACAAAGGTTAGGTGAACATTGTAAAACTGTACAAAGGAGTTTGGACTGGAGTAATTCGCTTCGGTTGACACAATGAGATCTAATATAAGCCAAAGTATTTTTTTTTCAGAATATCAAGCTTCACAATATTTAATCTTTTTCTACTAAGACAACTCATGCTACTATCCTTCATAAACTCGGCCCACTTCTGTGGCATTTATTCCATGTGGCCACCACCACGCACCTGGCCATCTCTAGAGGAATCAGAGATCCTGCCTTGATGCTTCCTTCTTTCTAGATAAATTGACTTAATTAAGATCTATTTACTCATTTAAATTTTAACTAGCTTTTACTTTGGATTCTAGAATTGGACAACATTCTATCAGATAGAAGGGGTATTTGGATGAACTGAGCAGAGGTGCTTGTCTTTATATGCAGAAATGTGCTGAAAAAAGAAGCAGGAACAAGAGTGGTTGGGTCCTTTAAAAATTATTTTTCTGAGAAGGTTAGGAGAGAGATTTTCTTATCATACCTGCTCAGGCATATGGAGCCCCTTCTGATTGGCTCCTGTGTTCTGATTGGTTGTTGCCCTCAGACTCTGAAATCATGAGGTCAGAGATCATGTCTCATTTGCTCCCCAACATTTTCCAGTGTGAACAGTAATCTGGGCATGTGGAGGGCAATCAAAGTACTGATATATCAAAGACTGAATTAAAGGATTAACAATTAAAATTGAAAGTCCCTCCAGGTCTAGCACGCAGAGTTGTTACTAGAGCTTGAGCAGTTGTGTAGACAGATGGGGTTTGAAGCCAGATAACAATGGGCCAACTGTAAAAGAGGGGGTGAGGGCTGGGGATGTGGCTCAAGAGGTAGCAACCTCGCCTGGCATGCGCGGGGCACTGGGTTTGATCTTCAGCACCACATAAAAAAATAAAAAATAAAAAAGTAAAGATGTTTTGTCCACCGAAAACTAAAAAATAAATATTAAAAAAAATTCTCTCTCTCTTAAAAAAAAAGACGGGATGAATTACCCACCTTAGTTAGGAGGTTGGTTTACATATGGCGGCTTTCTATAAAGAATTAGGATAGGGCTGAGGATGTGGTTCAAGCGGTAGCGGGCTCCCCTGGCATGCGTGCCACCCGGGTTCGATCCTCAGCACCACATGCAAACAAAGATTGTGTCCGCTGAAAACTAAAGAATAATTATAAAAAATTCTCTCTCTCTCTCTTTAAAAAAAAAAAGAATTAGGATAGCTTAATGGGCCTCTTTTGAATTGGAGTTCAATTTCCATTGAATGTAGGACTCTGGAGATAAAAGCATCTAAGCCTATATCTTCTCTATAAAATAAGAATAAAGCCACCTCCCTCATTGGTGCTTGAGGGTTTAAAGAGATGATGAAAGATACCTAGATGGTGTTACAAGTGTGTGCAGAGTTAATATTATCATGAAGCTGATTCCAGCTAACACATTATTTCAACACTCCTTCCTCTTACCCCAAACTACAGTTCTTTTTTCAGTCCCCAATGATAACTGAAACTACCATGAGTAAGTCAAAAAATTGGTTCACAGGAAACTAGGGATGATGCCCTAGAGATAATATCCAAATAAGAACAGTTTTTTTTAAATTAACTACTGTTATAATGAGAAAATAGAAAGACACCATCCCCGCATCATTATTCTTTCCAGAGGGAGGTAGTAGAGGGACCCCAGACAGTACTTAAGTCTATGCTTGTGACAATAGCTACAGTCCCAAGTTTTGGCCCCACGAAGCCTCTGGCAGTGAGTGGTAAGGTCAGAACTTGACCACTAGGTCCACCCTCATGTCCAATCAAATAATTCATGAAAACTACTTTAAGTAGGAGTGTGATGATAAACTGAACCCACTTTCTCATACAAAGCCTGGGGACCCTTGTGTAACACACCTTTATTATACTTAAGAGTGTGAAGTCCTCCTCTCTCCTGCCCAGTGCCAAGGCTTTCTAGGAGGAGCCAGAAAAGGCCAAGCTTTGCCCAGAGGCCCTGGCAGGAGGCAAAGATGGCTCTGAGCAGAGTACGCAGCTGTAAACTCAGGTCACTTAAAGCAGAGACGGTGGCACTCAAGGACACTTGAAGTATCACTTCCTGTAACTGCTTATGTAAGACAAGAAAAGAGTGGCCATTGGTTTTCTCTCAGCTTCAATTTTCCCACTTTAAAAACATTTCATTTTCCAAAACTCATAAAGGAAGAAGAGGGCAGAGGAGATGGTTGTATTCTGAATCGTGCTCAAGGTGAGAAGCACTGAACTTCTTCAACACTATTCTTATTTTAAGAATCCTGGCAGCAGGCTTTCAGCTGCTGGAAGAAAGAGGAAGGATCCCAGTTTCTCCTGATGTGCCATTTAGAAAATGGATCCTAGTCTGGTACTGAGATATCTGTAATCATCCCCATTAGGAAATTTTATTCAAGTAAAATAAAAACTAAAGTATTCAGCTATTAACAGCTTTTTCAGTGGATTGGTAAGTTTAAGAATTTGATCATAAACTTTATAATTGAAGCTGAAAGTCAGAGATGTTACATATCATTTCCAAAATATCTATGTGAAGTACAAAGACTACTTTCATTTCAGGAACCCAATATAAGCATCACATATTTGGGTAGGGGGACACTTAAAATCTAAAATATGTAAATAACCAATTTCTGAAGAGGAGATGCCAAGCTTAATTTTAAATTTCAAAAAAAAAACAACTGACACATTAATTTTATTTACACCAACATCATTATTTATTTATTTATTTATTTATTTTTTAAAGAGAGAGTGACAGAGGAGAGAGAGAGAGAGAGAGAGAGAGTTTTTAATATTTATTTTTTAGTTCTCGGCGGACACAACATCTTTGTTGGTATGCGGCGCTGAGGATCGAACCCGGGTCCCACGCATGGCAGGCGAGCGCGCTACCGCTTGAGCCACATCCCCAGCCCCCATTATTTATTTATAAAAATACTTTACTCAAAAGATTTTTGTACAAAGCCATATAAATAATAAATACATTTATACAGAGATATAATAAATCTACTAGATTGCTCCTATATTTTCCAGCCCCTTCAATAATCAAAATTGATTATTGAAAACTACCTAGGAAGGCAACCAGCAGGTTGGAGATGCGTGTTTTAGGAAGGACTTCAAACAAAAGTATTGACTATTCCTTTAGATCAAGCAGTAGCAGAAGTAATAGAAAACAGGTTTTTTTTTCTCTCTCTCTGCTTGTTCTTCAGAGAAAGTGCAGTGTCAATCAAAAAAGCATGACTTGGGCTGGACTATAACTCAGCGGCAGAGCAGTTGCCTAGCGCTGGTGAGGCACTGGGTTCAATCCTCAGCACCACATAAAAATAAATAGGCATTGTAAATCAAACAAACAAAAAATGACTTGACCATGTTATAAATCAGTCTTTAAAAATCCCTCTGATGAGCAGAGTTTCCACTTCTCTGCATTATCAAAGGCAGGGGTTCTCAACCTCGGCTGAGCATTACACTTACAGGAGAACATTTAGAATATCAGTACTCAGACTCTACTGAAGTTCAATTAAATTGCTACTTAAGTAAAAGTGCTGGGCATTGGCAGTGTTAAGACACTGCCATGTGATTCTACAAGATCACCCCTATCTTTTCCAGCCCCTCACTGCAATTAAAATTGATGAGTGAAAACTACCTAGAAAGGTAACCAGCAGGTTGGAGATGAGTGTCTTAGGAAGGATTTCAAACAAAAGTATTGACTTAGACCTAACCTTTTGCCAGAGCAAAACACTGGATCAAAGGCTTATCACTTGGACTTGGGAACAAAAATACACTCTGCAATCATGCTTTTCCCTTAGATAATTTTCCTCTTGGGATTTATGGATTCTGGAGGATTGCAGAAGCATAATGTTACTTTGCTCTGCTTCGTATCAGTAAGCATTTGACATATCACAATCCAGGAAAGGAAAAAAACTTTCAACCCAGAGATAAGACCAAAATGATAGTGTCATCTAACTGGTTCTGATTATATATATATACTGAGATATAAATATATATCTTTATACTGAGATACATATAGATATCCTTGGATGTTTGCCATAAACCCTTACTCTCTGCCAAAGCAATTTTCCACCATGGATTTTTGCTGTAACATGCCCAAAGGTTTTTTGTGACCTTCATGAACATAACCATGCAAGGCTCTTCTGTTTTTCCATCATGAACACACTAATGCATGCTTGAAAACCTTGGCAGTTTTTTTTATTTTTTTCTTTCAAAAACTGTTATTTTTTATTTAGCAATCAAGACTTCCCTTGCTTCCTTTGCAGGTGAGTATTTCCTTTCTGAAATGCTCAGTCTTGGAGACATTCTTCAACAAGGCAAAGGGTGTTTGGATCAGATCAGGGTATTCTCCTAGAGGTAAAATTTTCTGCAAGGAATCAGGAAAACAGCTGAGACTGAGAACCAGCTCAGTTACCCAGGGTGTTGAGAGCTAAAACCCCAATCCAGCTCAACCATAAATGTCTTCTTTGTGCACTTAGCAAATCCCAACATTGGTTTCAGACTTCTTAGGCAGGTTTGACTATATTAATCTCACCTGCACTGTGCGAAGTATTTTTACCAAACTCCAAATCAAGTAGGACTTCCCAAAGGTATAAAAGTACTGGAAATGTACAAACACAAACACATACCAGGGACAGAGAGCTCAGCTAAGTTGCTTTACCAGAACTGTGTGAAAACAATTGCAATAAGCTTTACTGGATCTTCAGCTAATAGAATTGGTGTCCAGAAACCTTACTTGAAATAGTAAAACATAAGTTCCACGAAACAAGAATCCCACCTGTCTTCTCCTATTTTGTCCACAGGGCTCTGGTTTCCAAAATGGAAAATGCTGAGACACTATCTGTTAAATGACTGAACTGTATGAATTTGGAAACTTCTTGATCCTTAGGGATTGGTGTTTTAATAGTTATCTCCTACTCACAGTTCACTCAAGTATAAATGATATCCCATTAGGACAGTGCTTATTTTCCTTGGTAAAGATCATAGTTCACTAACCACTAACAAAAATCTGCAATTTGCTTTGATTTTGTTTATTCATTCCAATTGAAAAGAGGAACCAGTTCATCGCTTCTAGGGCCTACCAGTGCCACTTAGGAACCCATTAGCAAGAGTCACCGAGCTGAGTCCTACCATGATAGACAATGGATCTTCCCTTTAATTTCTAATGTTCCCTGTATTCAGAATGGAATGTAGAGGTGGACAATCAGTCAAGGAAGCAGTGGCATCAAGCCAAGATCAACCCATCCTTAGGCTGACCAGGAAATTCTAGGGCTAGGCCTATAAAGACAATGACATCTACTCAGGTCAGACAAATTCCTTCTGATTCTGGACCAGAAATATTCAGAGGATGACCCACAAGGTGAATGAGGAGGGAATAGTCCCTAGAAGGGGCAAAGCTGTGGTGAGAGCAGCCTAACCCATGGTTTCCTGAGCACAGACTATCTGCTACCAGACAGTCAGAGGGATCTGCATGTTTGTAAACAAGGGGGCACAAGACAATTCAGTTAGCAGAAAATTGTGATCTAAACCCCAAATCACATGATAGGGATTAGACAAGAGAGGAAGTTCATTCATACTTAGTCTGTGGTGCCTAGCACATAGTAAGATCTCAAACACTTGTTCAAATATGAAACAAAAACAGAAGGAGAGAGAGCAAAAGCATGAGGTAGATGCCTGACATAACCTTTCTTTGAGTTCATTCCCCACTACATGAGTGATGCTAAGCTGATTATAATCGTCCAAAAGTTCTTCTATGGTTTGAAGCTATAAACAAGCATACATTTCCCTATGCGCTTCTTATAGTTGGTGTCTTGGATTAGGATTAACCCAAAATAATGAAGCAAAACAATAAAAACACCTCAAAATATTCAAACTAGAATTACCACCTAATCTACTTAGAGGTATATACCCTAAAAGGATTGAAAACAGAGTCTAGAAATTTATATATTCACATTTATAGTAACATTATGCACAATAGACAAAAATAGAAGCACCCAAATATCCCTGCACAGATGAATGAAATAACACAATGTGGAACATACACACAATGGAATATTATTCAGGCTGAAGGGGGAAAGAAGTCCTGACATGTGCTCCAACACTGATGAACTTTGAAGACATTGTGCTAAGTCAGAGAAGCTAGTAATGGAAGGACAAATGTATGATTTCACTCGTATGAGGTACTTTCAGTAGGCAAATCAAAAACAAGAGAATGGTCACTGTGAGAGGCTGGTGGGTGGGTAGAACAGGGAGTTATTACTTGATGGGCACAGAGTTTCACTTTTGCAGGATGAAAAGAGTTCTGTGGATGGATAGTGGTGATGGTTGCACAACAATGTGAATTTTCTTCCTGCCACTAGGCTGCATACTTGTAAATGGATAATATAGTAAGATTTGCATTTTGTACATCACACACCATCAAAAACACATGTTTTGTAAAAGCACCTTATACGAGTTGTTCAAAAGCTAAAAGACCCAGTTTCCTGTGCTACTCATGTCATCAGACAATTTCGAAACCTTTCTCCAGCTCACCCTGTAACCCATAACCAAATGTATCAAAGGCAAACTGCAATAATTTTAGAACCAGATACTGAGTGCATTTTGAAATTAAAAACCTAAATCAAAATCTGGGAGTGTAGTTCAGTGGTAGAGGCTTGCCTAGAACATGCAAGGTCCTAGGTTCAGTCCCTAGTACTGCAAAAAAAACAAAACAAAACCCCTAAACCAAATGGAAAACAAGAAAACATATAAGAATTAGTATTCAGTGCAGAAACCCATCATCTTTGAAAAAAAGAAGAAATAGAGGCTAGGAAAATACACAATTAAAATAACTGCTGAACAAATGTGGGAAAATAAAAATTCTTTTGATCATAAACTTTCAACATATAAAATTTTAAATCATTAAATATGAAACTACACAGCTGGATGCGGTGGTGCATGCCTATAATCCCAGCGGTTCCAGAGGCTGAGGCAGGAGTATCTCAAATTCAAAGCCAGCCTCAGCAAAAGCAAGGTGCTAAGCACTTCAGGAGCTCCTATCTCTAAACAAAATACATAATAACACTGGGGATGTGTCTCAGTAGTTGAGTGTCCCTGAGTTCAATCCTCTGTAACAAACAAACACAAATATAAAAATCCAACCAAAAGTTGCACACTTTGAGCCTGACTGTATTCCCAGGTACTTGGGAGGCTGAGTCAGAGAATCACTTGAACACAGGAGTTTGATGCCACCCTGAACAACATGGTAAGACCTTGGCTCAAAAAAAAGAAAGAAAGAAAAATCAAACTCTAATTCCATCTAGTTCAAATGCCCACTGGTCAAAGTACATTTAGGGAAAGGAGCATAAATCTTCTTCCTGACTACCAAAGTCACCAGCCTGCTGGCTTCTTTGACACATAAGTGAGGTACAAACCTTCTATTTGGGAGCCACTAAGTACCATTGTCTGCTATCCTGATTTACTAAGATCAGGGCATTCTGAAAGGCCATGACAGTTTACATTATTCCATTTAACAAGGTATCTACATAGCCTTTCTCATCCTGTGAACTTGTTAATTTCTAAGACAACAGCAAACAAATCCTTCCTGGAAACATCCTCTGTGATGAATTATTTGATGCTTTATTTCTCACATTAGGCCTCTAGTACTTAAATTTAAATTAGATTAAAAATGCATTTGATATCATACAGTATTTTGCAAGCTAAATTCACCCCAATGTTGCCAGTACCACTACTGGGAAATGCAGATATAGACCTTGTCCATCATCCCAGAAACTTCTGCTGGATTGTACATCACAGAGAAAGCTCCATGAGGGCAGGAACCTCTGATCTTTCACTAGTGTCAACCTGGCCTTTCTCACACAGATGGAAAAATAGGAGGTACTCCACAAATATGTGGAATGATTTATCAATAGTCAATGAGATAAAGGGAGAATACTAAAGATAATTGTTTTGTGTGTGTGTATAGAGGATTGCATGGGGATGTAGTGGGTCTTACATATGTATAGAGGGTACACAGGGATTACAAACTCCTAAGGACAAAATAAAATCAGATTTAAAACAAGATAGACAAAATTTCCATAAACAGCAAAGTGTTCAAACTCCCTAAAATGTGGTCCTTCCTAACTGACGTGTGGTCCATGGGCCAGCAATAGAGCCTCAAATAGGAGTGTTGCAAACATAACACAAAAGCCATTCCATTTTTAATTTATGGAATTTGCATGATGTTCCAAGTGTACTTTTTAAAATTTTTCTTTCTTTTCTTTTTTTTTTTTTTTCTTTAATGGTACTGGGGATTGAACCTAGGAGTGCTTAGCCACTCAGACACATCCCCAGCCCTTTTTAGTTTTTTATTTTGAGACAGGGTCTCCATAAGTTCTGAGACTGGCTTTGAACTTGTGATCCTTCTGCTTCAGGCTTCCAAGCTGCTGGAATTACAGGCGTGCACCCCTGAGCCCAGCACGGCTCTATCTCCTACTCTCTAGAAGTAGAAGCTGACAGTGGAATCCCTATAGTAAGGAGCCTCCCTACAGACAGATAATTGCTGCTGCCTAAGGCCCAACAGCCCAAGGAAGGGCAGTAAAGGGAGCAGAGGTACTTTCAAGCTTTGGCTAGGAAAAAGTACAGTATAGAAAGAGAAACAGTCTCTTTTTTGTTAATTTCTCCACCAGCCCTTTCCACGTTGTTAGGTTCTTAACAGAAACCTAAATAATGTGATGGGTATGCAAAGCAAATGGGCAGGGGCCAAAAAATGTGGCAATATGTCAGTAAGACAGACCAAAATTTTTTTTCAAAAGCAAATTTATAGAAATTAGATAATAGACAGCAAACATATTGTATCCCAGTAAAAATTTGAGGTCACTCAGCATAAAAACTTGGGAAAGGTAAACAAAATCTCTCATCAATTCTGGTCATTTATTGGAGGATAGCCATTAGCAGTTTGGCCCTACTTATATGAAGTTCCCTTTTTCATCCCTGATGCCTGGGCCACCAAGTCATCTCATCTTTCTTTACTTTGGTTTCCCAGGTATTTCAAACTCAGGGAGGATGAGCCCTGGATGGGTGACACAAGAATTCCAAACCCTGAACTTCTAGCCTGGTTCACAGTACTTAATATGACCCAGTGAGAGTCAAGTCTTGAAACAGAAAGACCTAGACCCAGCCTCTGTTACTGAGGTAGGCCAGGGACCTCAAAAGACCTAGCTACACCTCTGCTATTAATATACTAACTCAAATAGCTTCTAATATCAGAACATAGTATCTCCAAATCCCATTTGTACATCACTAGAGACTAAATTAGCTTATAAAATAACTTTTAAGACATCAGTGAATATAGTATACTATCCATAATTGAATGAATTACTTACTATACATCATTGAATCGAAGACATTGATTATAAAATAGAAACCTTCAAAAAACCATCAATGAAAATTTGTCACAATATTAAATGGCAGTTTGTGAAAGACTCTGGTAATGAAGATACTATTTCAATACCTTTTAGCATTTGCTATAAATGGATCTGGAAACTTTGATGCCCAAAGCATGCCCAGAGCTGCTAATGCTGCTCTGCCTTCTTTAGAACTGGAGATTATTCAAGGAAGTCAGTAAATTATCCATCTTCTCTTAGTGTTAGTCTCTTTTGTCCAGTTTTTGGACAATATGCTTCAGAGGGGAATCACCAATATTAACTGAAGAAGAGTCAAACATTACCTTATTTGAGAGGAGTCAGAGTCTTCAGCTGTGGGCTCCATTAAACTATTTTTACATGTCTCTATGACAATATGCCTCATTGTATCATTCATTTCCACCGATTCAAATTCTATTTCATTCCATTTTGCTGACATTCCCTTCATTTGCTTCCTCATATCCCAGAAATAAAGGGCAAAGCTTTTAGCTACTCACTGTTTCTATTTGCTTTTCGCTGGTGATCCAGAGGCAAGGTGGCTAATTTATACATCACAGGAAATATAACAGCAGTGGATATTGCTGATCCCAAACAGGTGTACAGAACTATGGGCAAATCTGGATATTGTCCCTGAACAATTCCAATTACTGCAGGAATAGCCATTTCTCCCAGGGCACCACCAATTACAAAAAAGGCTGCTGATTTTCCACTTATGGTCGTGTACTGCTCAATCCAGGAAACACCACTGGGAAACGTGGTTGCCATTGAGGCCCCATACACTGAAGTGGCAATCCAGAGACAGAGTGGACTCTTGTTGAAAAGCACCAGAAATAAAGATGAAGCCAGGCTGCCAATGTTGCTCAACACAATCATGGTGCCCGGCTGTAGACATGCAGCAAAGAAGATCGCCAGGCCCCTGCAGGCTGCAAAGGTCCCCCAGAAGATGGAGTTCAACCCAGCTGCTTCATGTTCTTCCATGCCAGCATAGGTGGTGGCAAAGGAGAAAACATAAGAGCCATATGTTACCTCTGCTCCAACATAAAAAAAGAAGAACACGAAAAGGAGGCAGAGAAGGGTCTTGTGATATTCAGCTCTTCGATATCCCTGAGCAGATGGTTTTGATTTTTCCTGCCCTGAGCTTTTCTTGAAAAGCAGAGTAAAAAGAAAGAGAGACACTATGAAAATGTAAGTGCCGATAAAAGCATAAGCCCAGAATAGATTCATGTCATCAGGCAATCCAAACAGAGGGGCTGAGTCAGCTTCAGATGATCCGTTGGTGGCTGGAGGCTGAAAGGCAGGCTCTGTGTGGTTTTCAGCAGACACTGGGGAATCCAGTGCCAATTTAGCCAGAATTGGAGCCAGAAAAGCACCCAAGGCGAAACTGAAGTGTAAGGCCTGCATGTGTGGGGCTCCTTCATCCCCCCAAATATCCAAGATGAGGACATTACCACCTGCCAATGAAGGATGGGGAAATGATTTATGTTAAACACAGTTACCCCATTAAAAAATAGGTCATTACTATTAGAGGATGAATCTGTATTTCATGGCATGCATATTGTAACAAAGTTATCATCAAATATTGCACCTGAGTTAGATCTCTGAATTAAGGAACTCTCACCCACTACCACCAGAGAGCTTATAACTGTCATCTGCATAAACTTGGAATTCTACAAACTGGTAAACCACTTCATCTCATTGCCCAGAACATGAGTAAAGAGTTTTTATAAAACAGTGCTAACACCATATTGGGAAGTAATAGTTATATCCCTTGTACTTCTAAGTAGTATAAACATATATATATTAGGCAAATCTTATCATATATTAGTCAAATTACTGAAGCTTTCTTTTCTTGGAATTGGTAGCCACCTCAAGAACATTATTAACCTATTAAATAGAGGCAAATGAGGAATGGAATACTCCAGAACTCTGGTGTGCCCATTACAGGGAACAAGAAAACTTTCAGGATCTGCACTCGCCCTGTCTGAACACCTGCAAGGTGAAAGGCTGGAAGCATCAAGTCTTCGGCTGTCTTTTTTTTTTTTTTTTTTGAATCAGATATTTTCAATAAAAATATGATTCTATATTGTAATTTTACAACCAAAGCCTGAAGAATAAAACATTTCCACATTCAATCAATAATACTAAAGCAGGGAAGGGAGGCATAGAAAGTTGGATTTGATGCTAAATAAGTATCCTGTATGTTATTTAGCAGGGTTTCAAAGACATAATTACAGATGCAAAAGCTTTACTGTGAGAGAACGGGAACTTCTGAGAAAAGTCACAGGAAGGAAAAATAAGGAAAATGGCACATGCTACAGGTTTCTCTGTGCTCAAAAGCCAGGGTGCATTTTAAATTGGAGGTTGCCTCGGTGCTTCTTCAGCCTAATAATGGCTCCACATTTGTTTTATCCTATTAACCATCAATTCCTCTCATGCTAAAATGGTCAAATTTCATCATGACATGAAAACCTCCTCACCTTTAATGCAATTAGCCATAGGAGGGGTTCCTTCCCTGTTTGGATACTGTAATTCAACAATCTCTCATAGAACAAAATTCTTTATATTTCACTTTATGCTCAAAAATCTGAGCTTTAACTGGCAAGAAGAGTTGCAGAAAGGGTGGTTCTGATGGGGAGAACCCACGATTCACTCAGTAAATCCATGTGATTTTAAGAGCATTTCAAGGGACAGTTTAATACTATCTGCTCTACTCCTCCCAGCAGTAGTGTCCCAATCCCAGAGATGATACTGAAGGGCTCACTAACCTGTATCCAGCATGCCAAATGAGACGCCGAAAACAGACATCATGACAATCAGTAACACTGCTGTCTTGCAAAAAGGAATAATATAAAGACCCACTGAGGTGGCCACCAGTGACACCCCTGAGGAGAAAGTAATAAACAAAAAAATAGGAGCCATTAGAAACACAAGGGTTGAATGTTTTCTTTCATATGTGGAAGCTAGAGCAAAATAAGGGAGAAAAGTGTGAGGGATTGGATAACAAAAAGATACAGGGAAGATCAGTACAGTAGAGGAAGGAGATTGAAAAAGGGAGAAGAGACAGAAAGGGTGAGGAAAAGCAGGATAAATTTAATAAAAATCACATTACTGCATATATAAATGTACACCTTTATGTATACATAGAAAAAACAATATGAGGAAAAGGAAGATCAGAAGAATAGAGGAAGGAGAATAGGAGGAAGGAAGGGGAAAATGGGAACTGAAATAGAATAACTCAAATTCCATGCATGTATGATTTTGGAAAAATGAACTCAATTACCATGTTTGACTATAATGCTCTAATTAAACACACACACACACACACACACACACAGAAGTCATGCAGAGTTCTTAAATGTTTCACACTGAAGAACTGAAAGGGAGTTTGAGATAGGAGGTAACAAATTTAAAAGGCAAAAAAATGCAATCACACCCGTGTGCGGTAGTGCATGACTGTAATACCAGTGACTTGGGAAACTGAGCAGGAGGGTAGTGAGTTCAAAGCCAGCCTCAGCAACTTAGCAAGCCCTTAAGTAACTCAGTAAGACCTATCTTTAATTAAATATAAACAGGGGCTAGGGATGTGGCTCAGTGGTTAAGTGCCCCTGGGTTCAGTTCCTGGTACCAAAAACAAACAAACAAAAAGAAATGTAATCATTATAGTAACTTGTAACAAAACTTTAAATAAATTAGTTTAGGGAGTAAGGAAGAAAATACAAGACATATATATTTGGGCTGGCATGTAGGTTACTGGTGGAATGCATACATGGCATTTGAGAGGCACTGGGTTCACTCCCCAGGACCACAAAGAATCAAAAACAATTAAGTGTGTGCACACATACTCACACTTTGGAAATAAGAGAAATTATTTACTTATTCGTCTGCAATAAATTATTCTCCTTGCTTCCAAAAGAGCCTTATCACAATAAATTTTCTTTAAAGATTATTTAAAGCAGAGTATATTAAAGCTTTGCCATCTACTTCCTGGTGAGGAAGGACAGTCTGGGGTCATCACTGACATGGGGCAGTAGTGACAAAAATGTAGCCTACCTCAGTTCACTCTCCATCTCCTGCCCCTTCACTTCCAACCCAGACTCCATAGAGCCAGGGCAGATTCCAGGAGCTCCTTCTGAGCTCTGTGGCCCTGGGAGAGCTGCCCTACACCCTGATGAGCAGAGCCTTTTGGACAATCATTGGGTGACTCTGGAGGGATGCCTAAAATACAGTCAAGGTCAGGAAGTCCAAGCATTGCTAACACACACACACACACACACACACACACACACACACACACACACACACCTGAGGGCTGATCTGAGTTTCCAGAGGGCCCAGCACAGATTCCCCTGAACTGCCAAGATGAGAGCAGGACCATGGAAACCCAGCTTCCACGGAGGACACCAAAACACCACCCATTTTGGTTGTCAACCTCTCTGCAGGCTACCGTTTTCATACTTAAAGGCAAGTTGTAAACTCTTCAAAAATCACAAAGAAATGAAAATCAGTGTCTACTTACCCAAAAGTAAAACATGATTCATACAGTCAAAAAGAATGCCACCAACCACAGAGCCACTCAAATATCCAAAAGCACGACCCACAAATATTTCAGAAAGACTGCTGATATTTCGGTTCACATTTCTTGCCAAATCTTGAAACGTGGGTCCCAGTATAGCAATAGTCATTCCCTGAAATTTATAAAGACAAACAGTTTTTCCTTACAAAGAAAATATGTTTTTAATTTGTATGAATTTAAAAGTGGGGAGGAGGATACAATGCAATACAGAAAACTACTTGAAAGTCCACAGTAGGGAAAAAATGTACAATGACAATACTAATCTTATTAGAGTGATAGATAGCTACTGTATTTTCTTTTCAAAACTCTCAATTTTAAAAAGTCTGTAATTCTTTTTGTTGTTGTTGTAATGTTTTTTATTTGAATAATGCCCTAAAAGTCTATTGTATATTAAGAGTTAATAGGATCTAGGGATGAATTCAGTGGTAGAGTGCTTGCCTAACATGGCACTAAGCCCAGGATTTAATCTCTAGCACTGCAAGGGAAGGAGGGAAGGAGGGAAGGAAAGAAGGAAGGATGGAAGAAAGAAAGGGAGAAAATGCAATATTAAATCTATTCTTGAAACAATTGTCTACGTTTTGAAATATACTACATGCACCAACATGCAAGTTTAGATGTTAAAAATTCAAATTATCAAAACATTCTTGTTTTTGATATTGTTAAAATAGCAATGTTTACGGTGCATACAGGAGCCTTCCACTTAATGACACATAGACAATTAGCAGAGGATAACTAATATATATATATATATATATATTTTAAACATTTATTATATTTTTAAGTGTAGATGGACACAACACAATGCCTTTATTTTTATGTGGTGCTGAGGACTGAACCCAGGTCCCGCCTACGCTAGGTGAGCGCCTTCGGCTGAGCCACAATCTCAGCCCTATATTTTTAAATCTATAATTTTCTTCAAAGAAATCCCCAGCCATGAGGAATATACTCTGCCAAGCTTTCTGAGAAATTTTTGCATACTAATATACAGAATGATTTTAACAATAAATTTTTACTAAAAAACAATATATCATGAAAAATTAAGTTTGACATTAAACCAGCCTCCATGTGTTACAAACTGTAGTCTAATGTCAAAAAACTGTAACCTAAGACTATATTCTTATAATCAATGCCTACATTTTGACCAATTCTATCAGCCAATCATAGGCTGTACACTGTTCAGATTGCCCAAGTGAGGCAAATGCAAAGCCTTAACTTGTATAGTATAACTTCCTTTTTCTTACTATAAATATGTCTGCCCACATTGCTGGTTGGTGTTGTCTCAACCTTTTATTGCTCACATTGCTGCCCAGTTTATGAATATTGTCATTGCTCAAATAAACTTTGTCAAATTTAATTTGTATAAAGTTTTTCTTTTAACTGGTAAGCATCAGATATGGAATATGAAATAGAATTCCAGTAACCTCCAGGAACACTGAGAGTCAAAAAAATTTACAATTAAAGGTCTCTTGTGTCCATTGATCTCACACAGTGACTGAGGTCACTAGCAAGTTTTCTTTTCAAGTTGAGCTCCAATAATTTGAGTAAAAAGCTTTGTAACTATATTTGAGCTTTTTTTTTTTTTTTTAATGGACAGAGTCCATGACCACATTGAATCTGACAATTCACTGGACTGTATCCAGTTAGAGGCATCCAGTAGTTACCTTATGAAAATGGGTTTCTCCAAATCTAAAGAGTCTGGGATTCCAGGAGTCTGGGAGTCCACTTCCTGGGATACCCACTAACTTTATTAAAAAAAAATATGGGCTCACAGCTGTGTATTTTTGGATAAAATGAGTGAAATTTACTAAGGACACCATAGAGTTATAGTGGCCACATTGGGAAAGTTTCTACCTAGATGAAATTTTTCACTTGAAAGAGTCATAAGAAAGAATGCAAAACACTAAAAAATCAATAGGATGCATCAACCTTATGTTATCCCTATAGCACAAAATTTGTTAGCAAGAAAAATAATTTATAATGGTTAACTGTTTAACATCTCATTTTTACAAATAACTAAAACATAGTTGTTAAAAAAATAAATGAAATAAATATCTGTAAGATAAGACATCCAGGTAAAAGATATTCTTCCTGCACCAGAAATGGCGTAACATTCTTATTATCAAGATTGGAAAGCTGGGGCTGAGGGGAATCTTTATAAATAATAATTTAATTGTTAAGGCTAGCAAAAACTAACAAAACCTAAGGGAGTAGCACTAAAATTTTACCTCCTGTACAATTTCTTGTGACAGAGACTGAAGATATTTGGAATTGTTAGTAAACATGTTCTGTGCCACTCTGACAAGTTATACTTTGAAAGAACACATGCTTCTAGAAGTCATGATTCATAGATTTGCCAGTCTACACATGGATGGTGTGCCATTCACAATGGCTTGCTTCCTCGTGTTCACTGCAAATTAAGGTCACTAAAGGTTAAGAATTCTAATTAATATAGGAAACTAAAATTCATACAAATAAGAAGGGGGGAACCTTGTTTGAAATTGTACAGGAGATAAAATATGCTCTTTTGTAAGGAAAAGCTGTAGTATGAAGATATTTTGTTTTATTGAGGGGGAAAAATAATTTTGTCATAAAGTAGAATGACTTGTTCTAAAATTATAAGATGAAAACTACAAGACAAAAACTGAATGGATAAGGAAGTTGTAGGTTTGTGGAAAGTAAATCTTGTGAAAAGAATTTTGCATGTGACCAAAGTGGTCATGATTAGAAGGAAATTACTTAGAAGTTTTACTGAAAATGGAACATTAATATCTAAAGTACATAGCATGGGCTGGGGTCATAGGTCAGTGGTAGAGCGCCTAGCACGTGTGAGACCCTGGGTTCGATCCTCAGCACCACATAAAAATAAATAAATAAAACTAAAGGGATTGTGTCCATCTACAACTAAAAAAAAAATTTAAAAAGTTTAAAGTACACGGAAAACCAAGATTTTAGTTCTCTCTGTTAAAACAACAAAGTTTTCCTAGAGTATTGGTGAGTTATTAACCACGTTTGAGGTTGTGGCCTAGAAAACGACAATTGCATCTTACCAAGATTCCTGTGCTTCATGTTGTCTTTACAAGTTTTTGATCACTCACAGAATCCTAGCCCTCTCTCTTAAAAGAGTTAACTAAAATTATGTTAATTTTGGTATGTGCCTTTGAAGTGTTAGCATCTCTTTGGTTAAATTAATGACTATAGTATAAAATGACTTGTGGTTTAATTTTGATGAAGTGCCTTAAATCTTTCATGTTTTTTCTTGAACTTTCCAAAATAATTCTAAATTGTCTTTTTATTCATCTTGAATTAGGTTTGGGGTTTTTCCCAGCCCTTGGAGTTGTCAAAAGGACAGCTTTCTTTACAAAAAGAGATATAAACTAATTTGGCTTATTTGATGCATTAAATTATAAGTGAAGCATTGTCACCTAGTAAGTAATGCTAAAATTTCTTTGACTTATATTTGTAAGGAGATGTTATTAATATGTTTCAGAAACTTATAAAGTTCCTAGAAATAGTCCTAGTATTATACCATTAGTCATAATTATGGAATGCACCTGTGGTCCCAGCCACTCTGAAGGCCAAGGCAGGAGAATCACGAGAGTTTGGGACAGCATGGACAACATAGCAAGACTCAGTGTCATTAAAAATATTGTACTAATAAACAAAGTAAAAAATCCATTGGCAACTAAAAAATATTTTTAAAAAAGTATTGTAAACAAATTTTTCTTATCAATGTGTCACTATTGTAATAACCATGGCCATTTAAGACATTTTCATTCACAAACAGTAATTGTTTAATCTGGCATGTTTCTGGGCCCTTATCAATTTGATGTTGAAGGACATTCAAGAAAAGGACTGTCATGGACAGGTTTTTGATAACTTAAAAACAATTCCACTGGAGGAAGTAAGAATTCTAAGAACTGTAATGAAGAAACTGAATGGCTTATAAACATCAAGCTGATGTTTAGTCAGCTTTATACAACAGTCATTCATTTAACCAATTACCCAGTGAGTGGAGCATGGCTATAATTCCAGCTACTTGGAAGGCAGAAGCAGGATTACAAGTTTGAGGTCAGCCTGGGAAATTAGCAAGACCCTATCTCCAAATAAAAGATAAAAGGGGTGGGTATGTAGTTCAGTAGTACAGTGCCTCTTGGTTCAATCCCCAGTTGAAAAAAAAAAAAGATATAAGTCTCATATGCTATGGAGAACTTGGATGACTGCCTTGTCCTCACTGAGGCTTCACAGCTTCCATGATTAAAAGCTCTGTACTCTTAAGACTCATCATAGAACAGAGAAAATGATTCAAATCGGGAAAAAACATCAAAGGGGTAACTTTACAGTTGGACGATAAGCTTATAATCAATATTCAGTTTGCCAGAAACAAAATTCTGTTGACAATGAAAAAAAAAAAACTCAAAAGATAGGTCTCCAGCAGCTGCTGGATGATTTGAACACCTGAAGATGAATTTCATTCACTTGCCACCTTCAGTACACATTTTCTGATTGTATAGAAACTTTCCCACACAGAAAGACTTAGAAAGACCATAACAGTAGCTATGGAAATGTGTTTTCCATATGGGGCATTCCTGGAGTAAAATCTCCAGCAATAGAGGTACTTGTATCACTGCAAAACAAAAACAAAAAACCTGTGCCAGTCACATTGGCTCACACCTATAATCCCAGTGGCTCGGGCTGAGGCAGGAAGATCCAAGTTCAAAGCTAGCCTCAGCAATTTAATGAGGCCCTAAGCAACTTAGCATGCCCTGCCTCAAAATAAAAACTAAAAAGGGCTGGGGATATGGCTCAGTGGTAAAATGTCCTTAGGTTCAATCCCTAGTACCAAAAAAAAAAAAAAAAAGTTTAAAAAAGGGGGATACTACAAACACAATGGTATCAAGTTAAAGTGACAAACTCAAGCGCCTTTAATCAAAGGTATTACCAGCTGATGACAGTCAGATTCACTCCCTCTGGAGAGAAGATTAACTCCTTGTGAAATAGTTATTGGAAGACCTAGGCCCCCAGTAATTGTATCTCCACTCTAAACTGACGCAACTCAATAGGGCAAAGCTTTAATGCATTATATTAAAGCATATTTCCCACCAAGTAAAAATATACTCTTTATGTCCCACCAACTGATGACAACCAACACTTTCATGATCTAAAACTTAGAGAGTGGGTCTTTTGGAAATGATACCAGAAAATTACTGTGCTTGTCTCTGTTGGAAGTGACCATGTCAGGTTTCTCTCTGCAGCAAAATTTCAAGGCCATGAATCTTGAATCTACCTCTCTCAACTAAAAGGGGCCCTATACACCTGTTGGGGACCTTAAGGTAAAGCTGAGCAGGAAAGTTTCTTCCCAGAAGCCGAGAGCATCCTAGATGTGGACAGCTTTCCCAAAATCAGGGATCCACCATCCTAAAAGCCATATATATATATATGTATTTTTTCCCTTTTTCACCTCCATTACCCGCTGAACTAATCCCATCCCTTTGCTTACAGAAAAATACATGGGACCCGAATCTGTGGATGGCTTTAGCAAAGGCTAATACTCTAGCAAAAAATCAGAGAAATTATTTGGATTGTGGGCTGGTGCCCCCAAGTCAGAAAATAATTCCACTTATGCCAATGTTGCCCCATGTTCCCAATGACTCACCTTGAAACCCCAAAGGAAGAGTGGAAGTGCTTCTTGATATTCTAGACATGACTGTTCCTTGCTTTCCTACATTTGCTTGAAATAGGACCCTGATATTACCAATTAATAACCTAGTCACTTCCAAATATAGAAAACCTGTAAGTGATATCTGCAAAAGTTATGTGTCTCTGGACTAGGGCTCTGGCTCAGTGGCAGAGTGCTTGCCTAGCATGTGTGAGGCTCTGGGTTTGATCTTTAGCACCACATAAAAACAAACAAATAAAATAAAAGAATGTTGTCCATCTACAACTATAAAAAATCTTTTTAAAAGTTGTGTGTCTATAGAGCTGGGAATTAACTAGGTGGGTACAAGCTGAGTAATGTCTGCAAAAGGTGAATTGTGATTCCAGATATTGCATGCACAAGATCCGAGGATCTCCTGAGTAGCTACAAATACTTGTATGATGTCACATTAAATCCAGCAATGTCCCTTTCCAATAAACAAGATTACATAACCTTCCAATATGATATAAAAGAATCACAAAAGAATAAATTTCCCACTGGACCTTGTTCTTAACTGCAGATTTATGATGAATAAATTTAACAATTTAACTGACCTCTGCACAAAAGCCACTAGATGGCACTCTTTTCCAGCTTGTAAGGGATTTTATGGGGTCTGTAGATAATCTTTCTACTCTGTTTTGCATCTACCCTGGTTCAGATCTTGCTCTCTCGCCTGCTCAGGAGCTTTCCTGGGATGGGGATGTAGCTTAGTGGTAGAGTGCTTATCTAACATGTGTGAGGCCATTTTTTCTATCCCCAGCACTGCAAAACAACAACAACAACAACAACAGTAAAACAACAACAACAACAAAAAAAAAAACACTTGAAAGAGTTTTCCCTGAGAGTTCTGGAACTCTCATAATCAAAGGTCAAAGAGGTCAGTATCTAAAATTAGTACCAACCTTGAGAAAATAAAAATAAATCAGTTTCCATTGAGGAAAGTCTCTAGCAGGGTTCTTGGGGTTTTACTTTGAGCAAGAGTGGGTGCCAATTGTATGAAATTTGAAGCTAACTGGTAAACTGGGATCTTGTGGATCTTGTAGCTGATCAGACCTCATGGGGGTTAAAAACTGACTAGACTGAGAATATTAATGTTCAACAACAACATTTAGTGAAACAACATTTGGCTATAGATTTCCTTACTGCTCATGTAGTGGGCTTGTATGTGGTGCTAAACAAAACTGGATGTTATGCTTAATGTTCCCTTGATTTCATAAATACAAAAAGAACAATTTAAAAGATGGCTAATCAGCTGGTGGTGTAGTTCAGTTGCTAGAGCACGTGTTTAGCATGCATGAGATCCTGGGTTCCATGCACAGCGTGCGCGCACCCCCCCCCCCCACACACACACACAGAGTCTGGTTAATGATACTGCTGCTTCTCTACATACTGCCACTGCATACATTAAGAAAATTTCTCAGGGAAAGAAACACAATGCATTTGAGAGCTGCTAACAGTTGGCTTGCTGACAACTTGAATGGAATGGAGGATGGCAAGCTTAGCTGTTCCAGGTTTTCCCAAACTTCATGTTTAGGTGGTCTCCAGGTCCCTATGACTTATGTACCAGGCCATCTAGAAAAATAGATATCGCTATATATCAGCCCATTTATTGCTCCTTAATCAACATCATGTTCCAGAGACTATGACCAACTGGGTTTCATTGAACTTCTTCATTATGTGACCTTTGGAGTCTCTGATTTTGGATAAGGAATGTACTTTAGTTTCTTGGTATTATCCTCCTGATAGCAATCATGTCTCTCTAATGTATTGTATCCCCTCAAGAGTCACAAATGTTTCTATGTAGCCATTTTTTTATATATCAAACTGGCAAGAAAAACACCAAGAAGGCATACTCATCCAACTCATTTGCCAGTGTACATTGTGAATTCTATAATTATGCCAAACCTGTCAATTGTGTTGGTGGAAAATACTGTTGGTGCTCAAGGTTTCAGTCAATTTCTCAAAACTGAGTAGCTGACCAGAAGGTTAGAATTGTCATGTTGGGCCTAAAGCTGCCTGTGAATGTGGGGAACCTGAATATACATTAATATGTCAACAAACTGCACCTGAGAGTATATTCTTGGAATAAGTTGCTGAGCAGTCAAGGGTTAGCCCATCACATACTGCAAACAGCTCAGAAATGTGTACCCAGGGTAAATGAGCTGTAACCATTCAAGTTATTTCTATATGTCACTTTCTTGTTCTGTCAATAAATACTGCCTGCCCACCCTCCTGGGTGGAGCTTTTTGAACCTTTATTGGTTCAGGTACTGCCAGGTTTCTGAATCATTCCTCTATGCAAAGAAACTAAAATTAAATTGATTAAATTGTCTAACCTTTTCTTTTTTAACAACTGTTAGCTTTCGGAAGAAATTCCTTGGACCTGTTAATAAAAAAAAAATCTTTCTAATTCATTACATTTCAAGAATACTTGACTTTAATTGCACTGTTCTGCTCTAAACTCAGAATGTGCCCAGCAAGGAGCAGTCCAAGACTAAGAACCAGGTAAGCACAGGTGCAAAGCAAGTACCTAGTACATGGAGAAAAGCCAGATCACTGGCTGTAATCAAATTACTTCATGCCTTCAAAAGATTTGCAAGACTGGGCACACAATGAGGGCTCACCAAGCATCTGCAGTGATATCTCACATCCCACTCCTACAATCCCAATTAAAAACAAAACAAGACAAAACTCTGACACATAATTGTGGCTCAGTGTCTCTAAGATACTAAGTTGCCACAAGTGGCTCTCCTCAGGGGACTCAACCTCTATTTCCCCAGGATGGATAAGAAGAACGTTTCCAAAAACAGTGAATGAGGGGCAGCCCAGAAGTTTAGCAAAAGGGGCTTCTAGCCTGCACTTTGCTCCAAGAAAAGCATTTAGGGATCTGAGAGCTTGATTTTAAATACGACTAAGTCCAGAATAAGCAATATTTCCAACTCTGCCGTTTAATCAGCTGTGCGTTCATGAAAGTCATTTTCCTCCCTGGGTCTCTTCCCTATGCAAAACTAAGCGGTTGGCTGAATTTGGTCAAGTCATCAGGACAGGAACTCCCAGAAAAGCAGTTTTTCTGTGTCATAATTCCAGATGTGGATGTCAGTGGCTAAAGACCTGTGCAATCCCTTTTGCGGCTTCCCATCGCAAAGAGGAGACCAGGAAGATTTGCTGCGGTTGAAAACATGTTAGGAAAAATCTACTTCGCCATTTGACAATGACCCTCCACAAGCTAGAACCGTGCCCTCAAATGTTCCCCGAGTTACACCATACTCAGGGAACGCAGGGCAGACTTCAAATGGGAAGTCGCGGCCCCAGCTCTCACCAGCCCCAAGAAGGCCGCATACAGGATCGCGGTGGTGAACCAGCGCAGCACGCTCGGGGCCTGGGCGCTTGGCCGGGGGATCGCCACCGTCTCCAATTCATCGTTCGCGGGGCCCTCGGCCTGGAGGAGCCGCTGCCCCGCAGCCGCAGCCCCGGCACCACGCAGCTCCTGTCTCAGCTCCAGCTTGGCGGCTCCAGAGACGTGGTCTCGCTGTCACCGACCTTGGTGGCGGATCCTTGGAGCTCTGCGCTGTCGTCCTTCCTGGCCAGAAGGTCCCTGCTTGTGCCCCCACCCCCGAGGATCCTTCTCAATTTAAGGTATGAGGAAGTCGGACTTTGGAACGCGCCTCTGTTCGAACCCAGGCTCCCCATCTTGCACAACTGTGGGCGGATCAAGTGGCAGAAACGAGGCCTCTAGCCAATCGCGATCGTGCCACGACCCGAGGTGTTGTGTTTACCTGGAAGACGGGTCGTCCCGTCCGGCTTCAGCTGCTGCCTTCGCTGAACTCACTGGGACCAGGGGACCCGCGCCCCGTGGCGGAGAGAGCTGAAACTGCAGCCTCCGAACAGACGAATCCGGAGGGAAGATGCGGGTCCTGGGGACTCCCGCGGCTCTGAGGCTCCCGGGCTCCCCACCAATGGGACCGTGCCTGCCCCCGCGCCTCAGCTCTCCTGGCCGCCGCCTTCGCTGGCGCCCACCCGAGCGCCCGCCAGCCGTAGCGCGCCGCTCTTCTCCTGGATCTCGGGCTGGCCTGGGGGGACAAAAGCTTCTCCACGTCCAGCACGTGCACATCCAGGCGAGTGAAAGGATTTCACATCTAAGCACACAAGTCCGTAATGCCAAATAGCAAGCAGTAGGCGTGACACATCTGGTGAGTAGGGCAGCATGCTAGTTTCTCACTGCTGCTAAAATTAGGAGCATTCCGTGTGAAATGGAACACACCAAATGTATGAGCATTAAAGAGTCCGGAAAAATTAAAAGTAGTCCCACCAAAGGCAGACCTGGAGCAAGAATACCAAGGAGGTCCAAATGCTGGTGTGATGAGCAAATTTGGGAGAGGATCCTTGTAGCAGGAAACAATGAAGACGTTTCATGTTCAAGACCAGCAGATGTTGACCTTATTCAGCTAAATCACCACCACCACGGGTGCTTATGCCAAGTGAAGGACTACTGGAATTTCTGGAATTAGACCTTAACATGAAGGATTCCTTGCAGCTGGCAACCCTTAAACCTCTAAGAGTGAAAGTGCAGTTTGACCAAATGGACAGCTGGAATGTCAGATGACAGTGACTTATAATTTAGCTTCATTAAGTTCAAACTAATCAAAGTGTAATTTCTAGAAGAGGAGAAAAATGAATTTAATTGTCATGTGTTCCGTTTCTGTAACTTGCTTTGTTTTCACCTCTAGAGGTAACCTCAGCTCTCAAAAAAAATAATTTCTCAGCCGGGCACAGTGGCTCTGGTCTATGTTCCCAGCCATACTGGAGGCTGAGGCAGGAAGATTGCATATTGGCGATCAGCCTAAGCAATTTAGCAAGGTCCTAAGCAATTTAGAGCATCCCTAGGTTCAATCCTTAGTATGAAAAATAAACAAATTCTCATCAGCTGGAAATACAAGGGATTTGCAAACTAAAAAAATAAAAAATAAATAAAAAAGATGAGGTCAAACTTTACTGAGAAAATTCAAACTAACAACTACAAAGTGGGACTTCAACCATTTCCCATGTCTCCTGGGTGGTGCAGGGAGCCCAAAGGTCTTGTTTTTATTAACTTTCCCAAAATGCCTGCCCTTGCTCCTTGGACATCTGAGGTTTCTTGTCCTAGGGTTCATCCTTCAGTCCATAAGTATTTGTTGATCCTTGTGTTAGTGTGTTAGCTTTCACTCCTACTATCTCAATTTTCACAATACTCTGAATTTCGATTTAGCTTCATTCATAGATAGAAGATTAAGGCATACTGGTCAAAAATTTTAATTTGTGCTAAACTGATTTGGCAATCTGATCCTCGGAGTCATATTATGCTAAGATATGAACAGATGTATATTAGAGCACCACAAAAATCAACTATTTTCTCTGCTTTAGACACTCACATGTACCTTATCTGTCTTGTGCATTCCTAACTAGTCTTTACTTAAGAAATCAGTACTCTATCTCCCTCATGATCACTGTTGGTTGTTTTTTTGTTGTTGTTGTTTTGAGCCATAAGCATTGCCTAGCAGGTTGTCCTATTTTGCCCTTTGTCATGGATGTGTGTGTTTAATTGTTGAAAATGAGAATGTACAGACATTCTTAGCAGAACACTTAGCACATAAATTGTGCTTAGTTAATTGTGGTAATCATTGTCAGGATGATTGTTCATCTGTCTTTTGATCTTTTTAAGCTTAGCCACACAGTCTGGTTTTTTTTCACATTCCTAGCAGTACAAAGTCTGGTAGTGGCTCAAAAAAAATCTGTTAAACTAATTATTTTTAAAAGTTTTAAGAGCCCAAGTCCCTTCTTTACTTCATTACCCCCACTCACCACCTTGGATTCTTTTAAAGTTTTATCTTTAAAATTTCAATTTAAAAAAGGAAATTATTAAAATTCATTTTTGCTTCTAGATTCACACACAAATGATTTCCACGTTTCGATCAGAGAAAATAGATCTTTACTCAGTTAAGATGAGGAATTCTCATAGAAGCCATCTCTGATGCTACTTTAAAAGAGGGTGGTCTTTCAAGAGACTTTTTTCAGCATGCTATTAGCTTTATATTGCTGTGTAAAATTATGCTACAAATTTAGCCTCTAAAAAATTACATTGATTTATTATTTAGCAGTCATGCAAGCAAGTGACCTGAGGATGTGTCAAATGGCATGAATCTTTGTACCATAGGAGACTCATGGGTCTTGATGTATCAATACCAGCAGCAATACCGACAGCATGAACTCAACAGAAAAGGAGATTACAAAAGGAAAAGTTGTTGGACCTCTAAAATTCTATTAGCAGGAAGTGAGCTAAAAGTTAGGACACAAGAGCCCAGAGGAGAGCTAAGAACCACAGAGCACTTTTCCCAGGCTTTGAAACCTAAGGAGTCTGCAGCTGGATTCAAAATTTCTTTGAATCAATGACTCCTTTTTACTTTCCACTTTCCCCTATTTTGAAACATAATGTCACAGTTATTATCCTGTTCTCTCCCACCATTATATGATAACAGCAGATGAATGTTTATTTAGTATCATAGATCCACAGAGTACGATTATGAACATAAAATTCATCCTAACTGATTTAGATTATACATGAGATTTTTGAATTTTGAGCTGATGCCATAATGTAATGAAAATTTGGAGGGTATTGAATAAATATATTTTATATATGAAATAGATATGAATTTTTTAGGGGCTAGAGTGGCCGGTAGTAAATAGCATAATGGTCCCTTGAAGATGTCTTGACCCCCAAACATGTGAATATGATATTTACCTCTCCTGTGATTATGTAATATTATATATTGGGCCGAAGACAGGGAGACCATCTGGTTTAGCCTAATGTAATCATATAAGCCCCAATCTAATCTCAAAGGGAGAGAACTTTTTTTATACCTGTTGGTAATAGAGGAAGTCAGAAGAAGGATTCAATATGTCATATAAGAGGAAGTGAGAGGAAAGGGGGAAAAAACAAGAGAGAGAAATGAATTACAGTAGATGGGGTAGAGAGAGAAGATGGGAGTGAGGGGAGGGGAGAGGAGGGGGGATAGTAGAGGATAGGAAGGGCAGCAGAATACAACAGACACCAGTATGGCAGTATGTAAAAAAGTGGATGTGGAACCGATGTGAATCTGCAATCTGTATACAGGGTAAAAATGGGAGTTCATAATCTGCTTGAATCAAATGTATGAAATATGATATGTCAAGAGCTTTGTAATGTTTTGAACAACTAATAATAAAAAAATATGTCAGCGATGACATTGAAGGCAGTGGGGGCATGAACCAAGGCATTCAGGTGACATCTAGGAGCTGAGGAAAACCTTCAGCAAACAGTCAGGAAGCAAACAGAGACCTCAGCCCTGCAACCACAAGGAACTGAATTGTTAGTAACCTGAATAAGACTAAAAGTGAATTACTCCTAGACTATCCAGATAGAAATCCAGGCTACTCATCTCTTAATTTCTTAATTTCAGTCTTTTGACTAGGTATAGTAGGCAGCTGAGCTCACTTGGACTATTTACTTGTATGACTATGAAATAACCAATCAATGTAGTTTTAAGAGGCTAAATTTGTGGCATAATTTTACACAGCAATATAAAACTAACAGCATGCTGAAAAAAAGTCTCTTGAAAGACCACCCTCTTTTAAAGTAGCATCAGAGATGTTCTCTATAAGAATTCTTCATCTTAACTGATTAAAGATATATTTTCTTTGATCACAGCATGTGGGAATCATTTGTGTGTGAATCCAGAAACAAAAAATGAATTTTAATTATTCCTTTTTAAATTGAAATTTTAAAGATAAAACCAAGAATTCAAAGGGGGTTAATGGGGTTAATGAAGTAAAGAAAGGACTTGGGCTCTTAAAACTTTCAGGGTTTTTTTTGTTTGTTTGTTTTGGATTTTTTTTTTTTTTTGAGCAGCTACCAGACTCTGTACTGCTAGGAATGTGAAAATGGACCAGACTCTGTAGCTAAACTTAAAAAGATTAAAAGACAGATGAACAATAATCCTAACAATTATGACCACAATTAATTTAGTACAGTTTATGGACTAAGTGTTCTTCTGCTAAGAATTTCTGTACATTCTAATTTTCAACAATTAAACACAGACATCCGTGATAAAGGGCACAATAGAACAACCTGCTAGGCAATGCTTATGTCTCAAAAAAAAAAAAAACAAAAAAAACAAAAAAAAAACAGTGCTTTTACGGGAGATGAAGTACTGATTTCTTAAGACTAGGGACACACAAGACATGTAAGGTAAAAGTGAGCATTTAAAGTAAAGAAAATAGTGTATGTTAAGATTTTTTTCTACTTTCAAATTTATTTTTATTTTATACAAAAAAACTTAAAAAGTGTACATATTAGTGTGATAGTATTTAATATTTCACCATGTGTACAATGTGCAATGTTCAATTCAGGTTAAACATGTCTACCTCCTCAAACATTTATCATTTCTTTATGGTGAAAACTTTCAAAATCCTTTCTTCTAGCTTTTTGAAATGTGTAGGATACTATTATCATCTATAGTCACCGCACTGTGCAGTGGCACACCACAACTAACTGCACCTATGTAGCTGTAACTTAGTACCCATTTTTTAATCTTTCTCTATCCCTCTCTCCCCTGTTTCTTCTCCCCAGCCTCTGGTAACCACCATTCTATTCTCAACTTCTCTGAGATAAACTTCTTTTAAATTCTTCCTATGAGTGAGATCATGTCATTTCTTTCTGTGTCTGCCTAATTTTATTTCCCATTATGATTTCCAGTTCCATCCATATTGTGTTAAATGACAGAATTTCATGCATCTGTATAGTTGAATAGTACTTCATTGTAGGACATGGCTATCTGCTTCCAGGTCTTGGGGCCACACCTGTGGCTGGGTGGGCTCCTGGTGATCAGCCAGGAGGCGGTGCTGTGGGCGGTGACAGAGGAAGCGAACCACCTCCAGGATAGGTCCAGGACTCTTCCACCCTGGTGAACAGCTCCTGCCTTCCCTTACAGACTATGGGATGGGTGTACACGTGAACTTGCTCCACCCCTCTGACCTTTATTCTGATTGACTCCTGTGCAGTATATAAGGTGTGTACTTCCTCATTAAAGGAAATCCTTCTTTGACTGTTCTCCCTGGAGTGTTTGATTGTCCTCCAGCGAGGGAGGGCTGGGTGAGGGCAGCCAGTGGACTTTTACCTCTCTTGGATCGTCCTGGTCGGATTGTGCTTTCCCCACTTCTCCCGCCAGTCAGGAGGACGGAGGTGGGAGGGGTGGGGGTGGGGGGGGTGGGGGGAGCTAAAAACCTCAACACTTCATGGTATCCATGAATCACACTTTCTTTATCCATTCTTCAGTTGTGATGGATACATTGGTTGTTTTCATTTCTTGGCTGTTGTGAATCATATTGCAGTGATCATGGGATCACAGATGTCTCTTTGACATTTACTCATTTCCTTTGGATACACATCCAAGAGTGGGATTGCTAGATCATATCATAGTTTTATTTTGAATTTTTTGAGGAACTTCCACATTGTTTTCCATAATGGTTGTACAAATTTAAATTCCCACCAACAGAGTGCACATCCTCACCAGCATTGTTATCTTTAGACATTTTGATAGCAGCATTTTTTTTTTTTTTTTACTGTGGTCATGATGATTCTTCATTGTGGCATGAAGCAATGAAGGAAAGTGATCCTGAGAGATGAAAAACAAATGAGATCAGCTGTACTATTGCCCAACTCTAGCCTGGAGAGAGATTTCTGGCCATGGCCCAGGGAAGAAAAAAGAGCCATATTGCAGAAAGACAGGTGAATTTCCCAGGAATCACTGGTAGCTGGAGTTTGCAAAGCAGAGTAGTAGAGAGAATGGAACTTCACACAGAGAGTTCTCCAGAGCTCTGCAGAGTTTTCCTCCACTCTCCAAACAAGCATTCATTATCATAGGATATCTAAAGTGCTACCTATGGCTAGAGAAAGAACCATCAGAAAGAAACAAGGAATATTATTAGAGTTTACAAAGAGACTGAGACAGTTACTGTTCCCCTAGCCAGGGTGCGAAACCTCATGGTTCATGGGTTACTGAGGAGACTACTCAGAAGAGTTCTGCCCAAATAGTGGGGCAAAATAAATCCTAGGAAAGGCTGTTCTGGTTCTATCTAACAAATTTTACATAGAAGATATAAAGGTATTAGTATGTTTCCAAGTAACTTATCAGTTGTCCAGAAGAAAAGTTCAAGAATATTTATAAGAAAACAAAAATGTCCAAAACCTACAAGGTTAAATTCCTGATGTCCGACAATCAACAACAACAACAACAACAAAAAAAAAAAAATCACAAAGCATGCAAAGGAACAATACAATCAATAGTAAAGAAAATATCAATTAAAACTGTTAGACAGTCATTAGACATGAGCAGTGGATCAGGAGTTTATGAAAATTATACAGAGCCAATAAATTGATCAACAGCTCTGCTTCAATGGCATTGCAAGATCTAAAAAGTATAGCTATTTGGGACCTTTGCCTGACCTCAGCCATATAAACTATTCTTCTTATATCAGGAGGAAAATAGATAAATTCAGGGGAAGACAAAGATGTTTGCTCAGGAGGACCTAATTATTAAGACATCTTAAGAAAAGCCCTACACAAACAACACAGACTAGAGATTCTCAGATGTATTAATAAGGGTTCTCTAGAGGAACAGAACCAATGGGGGGATATTTGTGTATATATATATATATATATATATATATACATATGTACGTATATAAATATATATATAAAACAACATAAGGGGGTTTATTTATTAGATTGGCTTACACAACCAGAAGCTGCATAGTTTCATAATGACCATCTGCAGGCTGGACAGCAGGAAGAACCAGTAGCTGCTCAGGATAAGAAACTGAGCCTCAAAACAAGAGACATCAATGATGCAGCCCCAGTCCAGAACTGAAGGCCTGGAAACTCCCTGGAGAGTCACTGGTCAAGAGTCTACTTTGGAAGCAAGAAGGATCTGGAGATAAATGATCTCAGGTGATCACAGCAGCAATTGAAAAATCCACTCAAGAACTGAATTTTTACTTGCTGCTGCTTCCTTGTTCTTCCAGCTTTCATTCCATATATGCCCCCAACTTATTGGACTATGCAGCCCACAATCAGTGTGATCTCTGTGTCAGTCTGCTGCCCCATATGGCAATCTTTCTAGAAACACCCACATTAACACACTCAGAAGCCTCTAAATCTTGGACATCTCTTAATCCAATGAAGTTGACAAATCAGATTGACCATCATGCCTAAGAAAGCATGATGATTAAGACTGGAGATCACTGACCATAAATTCTGAAAAACCAGTTTCAATTAGGACCTGTCAGCAATGAGCCAGAATGCAGCACCATCCACTGCCTTCACTAGAGGCCAAACCAATGGAGTCTAGGAAATCTTGGATTCTAAACATCTAAAATTCTAAGATAACCTTTTTCTCTTTATAAATTAGCAGCTTCTGGCATTTCATTATAGTGATAAAACACTAAATAACACAGTAGATTGCTAAGCAAAGAATATTACCAACAATTCAAAGATTCATTTCACAATGATAAAGGGATAAATTCATTAAGATAATATGATAATTGTAAGTTTTTTATGTATCTCATCCATGAGTATATGAAATTACATAGAGCAAAAACTGAAAGAACTATAAAAGAAATAGAAAAATTCACAATTATGTTTTGAGATTTCAGCCTTGAAATCTGTCTTGATAGAATGAACATACAGAAAATCAGTAAAGAGCCAAGAATGTAATCACCTGTCAAACAGTAAAGTGCCTCTAATCCCAGCTCCTCAGAAAACTGCTCCAAGAGGATCACAATTTCAAGAACAGCCTGATAACTTAGTAACACCCTCTATCAAAACAAAAACTTTAAAAAGGGATGAGGATGCAGCAAGGTAGTAGAGTGGCAGGGGGCTTGCCTAGCATTTGTGAGGCCCTGAGTTCAATCCTTAGCACCATATAAAATAAACAAAATAAAGTCATTCTGTCCATCTACAACAACAAAAAAAAAACTTTTTAAAAAAAGGAATCAATAAATGGGATGGAATAAAACTAAAAAGCTTCTTCACAGCAAAAGAAACAAGCAAGAACGTGAAGAGAGAGCCTACAGAATTGGGAGAAAATCTTTGTGACCTGCACCTCAGATACAGCTTCAATATAAAGAACTCACAAGCTCTTCCGCTGCCGCCCTGGGAATGGAAACATCTGCCCCACATGCCGGAAGCTTGCTATCCACACCAGCGCGGTACTCCTCGTCCTGCCGCGCCAATCCTCTGCTAGTGGCCTCGCGAGAAGTGCTCGCCCAAATGGCTGCGTCCAGTCAAGACAGGTCTCCCTAACTTGATGAAGCTGTCCTTGAACTTCCAATCTGCCTACCTCACTCTCCCAAATTGCTGGAATTACAGGTAGCTTTGAGGGAAATTTTGAGTCGCTGGACCTTGCAGAATTTGCTAAAAAGCAACCATGGTGGCGCAAACTGTTTGGGCAGGAATCTGGGCCTTCCGCTGAAAAGTATAGCGTGGCAACCCAGCTGTTAATTGGAGGTGTCACTGGATGGTGCACTGGTTTCATCTTCCAGAAGGTTGGAAAATTGGCTGCAACAGCTGTGGGAGGCGGATTTTTCTCCTTCAGCTTGCAAACCATACTGGGTATATTAAAGTTGATTGGCAGCGAGTAGAAAAGGACATGAAAAAAGCCAAAGAACAGCTAAAGATTCGTAAGAGCAACCAAATACCAACTGAGGTCAAGAGTAAAGCTGAAGAGGTTGTGTCATTTGTGAAAAAGAATGTTCTACTGACTGGAGGATTTTTTGGAGGCTTTTTGCTTGGCATGGCATCCTAAGGAGGACAACTTCACTTCCATTGTTCTGATTTTTTTCTAATCAGCAGCCTCTACACTCCATCATAGGACATCAAGTCTCTCCTGTTCTCCCATGCCTTCCTCCCTGTTGTGTCAAACCTGAATTGGCTTCTGTAGGCATCTGTTGGTACAAGTTAATACAGGCCCTGCCTGCTGTGAGCTTGATGGTGATGGAAGAGACATTAGACATTAGCTCTCCTCCCAGTGTACTCCCCACCTGGTCAATCTGTAGGTCAGCAAAAATGTCCTTTCCCTTATAAAATACTTACCAGAATACATTGCAAGATCATTTGCCATGAATGGGTCCTCAAAGGTTGTCCCACACTTGATTTGGAAAAGAAGCAGATAGTTAACTTATGTGCAGCATGGGAAGGAACTGAATACATTTGCCTTTAAGCATGAAAGATTTTGGTATCTTGGTGTGTATTTTATTTCTAGTTGGTTTTAGATTACAGAAAGAGAAGCTATTTAAACCTGTTATAATTATTCTGACAAAAAATGGCAGTCTAAGAACGATAAATGACAGAAATCTGAATATGAAATGAACTTATGCTAAAGGGTATATGCTGTACTGAAGGTATTGTATTTGGTAGGAAGATCTCATAGGGAAACCAGCTGTTAGAAATACATTGTTGGGTGGTCAGAGAAATCATTTAAGAACATTAAGATACTACTCAGGAATGTTTTCCACCGTATCAGATAATGTATTTCATGGCTATTTCCAAAGATTTGATTTATGGTAAAATGAATGATTTAGCTAGGAGAAGGAAGAAGCTCTTGGATTTTTATTTCATAGAAAAGGCTTTGTGCTTTGAAATGTGAAGTATTATTCCTGTGTCACAGCATTAGGGGTAGCCATAGATCCTCGTTGTCAATTCTAATTCTTTATCCAGTTTGTATGAAATGCAGCATTTAATCCAGAATTTTATTTTATTTATTTATTTTTTGTTGATTTTTTAAAAATAAATGACAGTGGAATGCAAAAAAAAAAAAAAAAAAAAGAACTCACAAAAACTTAACACCAAAAAAAAAATCAATAAATGGGCTAAGATACTTCATAGAAGAAGAAATATGATTGGTCAACAAATATATGAAAAAATGTTCAACATCTCTAGTAATAAGAAAAATGCAAATTAAAACTACACTAAGATTTCATCTCACTCCAGTCAGAATAGCAATTATCAAGAATACAAGCAACAATAAATGTTGCCCAGGATGCAGGGGGGAAAGAGGTGGCTTCTTAATGAAGAGTTTTTGCAAATATAGAACTTATTGCAAAAGTAATTGGAGAACAACTCCTTAGGGTTATGATAGCTACATTAAGTTGGTAAAGAAAATAAAAATCTGCATAGCTTGGAGGGCACATAGTGTGCATCATCACAAGGAATAATTCCTAGAATTATTAGGTGAGTTTCAGAGTGCCCTGGAAGCACACACCAAAGGTGGGGCATATGAAAACAGAGCCAGGAAAAAGCACAAATCTGTGTTAGATGTTGGTCTGATGGGAGAATATCTCCTGGGTGGGATTATCAAAGAGTTTAACTTGAACAATATTTATATAAGAAGTAGCTGTTTTGATGAGTCTAGATGATAACACTATCAGCATCTACAAAAATCTGGAGGAAAAATCTGGATTATTCAACAAAAATAATCTTGAGGGAAAATGCAATTACATGAAACGGTGTCAGAGAATGAAAGGAAACAATTTTATGATGGAGTTTAAAATTCAACAGGGCCTCTCTGAAGGTGGAATACAAGAAAGGGAAATAAAATTAGAGACAAATACCCTACAGGTGCAGAAGAAGATATGGAAGAAAATATTGTTACTCAAGACCTGGAACATTTGAAAACTGAGCATAAGAAATAATGTTTTAAAAAGACAAGTATAACGTTTCAATGTGCAGGCCCCTAAGGGGCAGAGCTTTCAGAATGATCAAACGTAATTTCGCCCCAGAGCACCCAAATGCTTTGATTAAGAGGATAAAAATCCAAAGGTCAGGGACAAGGGCACCTTCAGAAGGGTGTTATTGCTCAAGTATCAGGATTCCCAGTTTAGTCCAAAGTGGAGGTGTACACAGTTTTTAGTAAACACAAATATCCTGAACTTCACTCATTTCACACACAAATTCATTTTCACATATATTATTCTAATTAACAAAACTTTGATGCTGATTTAAAAAAGAAAGAAAGAAAGAAAGAATGCTTTCAGAGAGTAGGAATTTGTTACATCTTTCAAATGCTAACCAAATGCCTCTGGAGTGTGTATTCTTAATTAGAATATTTCAACCATTAACTATCCCTAGGGTGCAAATTACAATTAAGGGTCACACTACATCTTACTGTTTAAGTAGGAGTATTTTAGAGTAAATTATAGCAAATCTAACAATCACCACGTATAAGGGCTTTATAAAGCAAGAGTTCTGTCATTAATTAGCAAGTCTTTAATGTGTCCCAGGGAGTCCTAGATTCAGACTTTGATCTTAAAGGTCAGAAGTCATTCAGTTCTATCCTGGCCTTTTCAAGGAAAAGGAAGCTTGACTCAATGGATGATTAGCACTTATCTGTGTATTCACTGATTTATTCAACTAATACTTATTGAGTTTAATATATACAAAACACTGTGATAGCTTTGTAGGTGAATGAATGTAATTATGACAGTCTTTATATTAAAAGTATTTTCATAGTCCAGTATAAAAAGGCACATGCATTTCAATATGATGTAATAAGTGCTATAATAAAGATCACCAAGGAAGATTTCACCAAAGAGATGAGATCTGCTCGCAACTGACCTTGAACATTAAGGAGGAATTTAGGGTATAATGGGGAACCAGAAGGGCTCTCCAGGAGAGGCAACAGTGGTGGAAATATACAGGGGTGTGAAAGAATGTGACTTGTAAAATAACAGCAGTGAAGCAGTCAGGTGTGGCTCAGGCTAAGGTGTGAAGAGTGCTGGACCATGACTGGAATAGTAGGTAGTATCAGAACACTGAAGGTCTTTCATGCCATCTTAAAGGTTTAGACTTAGTTCTGGAAATTATGGGAAGTCACTGAATGACTTCAAAGAGAAGATAAGGTTTTCAGATTTGTGTTTTAGAAAGGTATCTGTAGGATTGTGGAGAAAAATGTCAGTTCGTTGAGTTTCACTCACATTTGATGTAAGAGGCACTAGATCTGGTAAATACCATTCCAAAATGGAGAAAAATCAACACATTGTCCAGAAAGGAATGTAGGTAGAAACCTCTGTGTAGTTCATCTTTGGCTTCAGTCTTCTTATCCTTGAAAATAATTATTATTCACTAAGTCTGGTTACACTGTTGATATCAGATTTTTGCATAATTGATTGGATCGGAATCTGAATCAGGTACTTTGAAGCTTCAATGATTGGATGGTTGTGGGGATTGAATAAGAGCTGTAAAGCCCTTGTCATATTTAAAAGCTAATCAAAAATCCTTTATTACTTGTATCCCTTCATACATCTGATTTTGTTTCGGCGAATAAGCCAGTGCTGAACACAAAGTCAGTATTCAATCAATATGTGCGCATTGGAAATTATGTACATTTAAAAAAATAGACTATTTTACATATACCTAGGTAGGAAACTAATTCTACAGTGAATTATCTTTATTTGCAAATCTTATTTTTTGCTGACTATTGTAAAAGCTAAAAGTTTAATTTTGCACAATTCTTCATACTTTCAAAGAATTTTTCAGCTATATTATTAGGGAAACTATAGGAAAATATATTCTTATCTCCAAGGAAGAAATGGGAAAAAACCTTTGTAGATACATTAAAGAATTCTTCCAAATGACACAGAACCAGTGTAATTTAACATACATTAAAGTGTCCCTGAAGCTGAACCCAAGCTCAGACTTACTTTTTCCTTGCCCAATAATTTTTTCCATATGCCAAACTATTTCGGGTAAATAAAAAATGTACCTACAGTGTACTTGAAGGAACAATTAATTTGACTAAAATAATATAAAGTATTAGACAATGAGCTGGGCCTGATGGCACAGGCCTGTAAACCTAGCAGCTCCAGAGGCTGAGGCAGGAGAATTAAAATTCTGCAATTTAGCGAGGCCCTTAGCAATTTAGGAAGACTCTACATCAAAATAATAATGATGATGATGATGATGATGATGATGATGATGATGATGGACTGGGGATGTGACTCAGTGGTTAAGTGCTCCTGGGTTTAATTCTGTTCCACCTCCTAAACTCCCCCTCACTCTCCTTACCCCCTCCCCAGAAAAGAATTAGGCTAATTCATTTTAGGCTGGGCACAGAGTAGGCACTGATGTTTGCATAATTATAAACAACATGTAACAGCATGCCTATTACAGTGCCTGGTTTACAGTAATCCGTATTTACAAAATAGTTATTGTTTAAATTCCTCTTTTCGATAAATATTTTAAAGGAGTCGCTTTCCCCTAATTAAAATTTAAGGATAAGGTTCATTATTTTAACAGTTTCTATTTGGGCCTAACACATCACATTGGAAAGCTGCCCTCTGCCTCACGTGATTTATCCCTTCCACTAGCCAGATGCAAATTACACTTTGCTTGCTAAACTTATAACTCAAAAGCCCCTGATGGCTTTTTGTAGCCCTTTCTGACACAGCCAGAGAATTCAATGCCCTTCCCAATAGAAACACTAAGGGCCTTCTCCTAAGCTGGAGGTCCGCTACAGCGAAACCTCCCTTAGAAAAGGCGAATGAGAAGGCAGCGTCCCCTTTCACTCCCGCCCATCACGCCGGCAGCATCCAATCACTTTTCTCTGTGGCGTGGCCGGGGCCTAGGACTGGCTCCCCGGAGGACCGGCGCGAGACCAGCGCGCATGGGCGGAGCACAGAGATTTGTCTGTCACGTGCGGTCCCCAGGCCTCCCAGCCTAGCTGAGCGCCCGGCGGGGCTGGCTGGGGGGGCGGGGCTGGCTGGGGGGCGGGGCTGGCTGGGGGGCGGGGCTGGCTGGGGGGCGGGGCTGGCTGGGGGGCGGGGCTGGCTGGGGGGCGGGGCTGGCTGGGGGGCGGGGCTGGCTGGGGGGCGGGGCCCGAGAGCTGCTGCGCCGGCGTGGTGGGCGTTCTCCGGAAGCAGTTGCTCCTGCCCCGAATGCCTCAGCCTGCTGCCGTCGCTGTTGCCTCCGCCAGCACCACCACCGCCGCTGCTGGGTTCGGGTGTAAAATTCGGAATTCCTGCGTCTGGTTAACAATGAAGCAGAGTTGGAACGTGCCGGCTTTCCTCAGCAAGCTGTGGACATTTGTGGAGGAAACCCACACCAACGAGTTCACCACCTGGAGCCAGGTATGGTCGGGGCACCGCGGTCTCCGAACCGCCTCCTCCCGCTCCCTCCTGCGGGGTTGTCCCTCGGGGCCTGCGGCTCCACGCTCCCTGCCAGGTGCGCGGCGGCCTTTGCGCGCAGCCTCTAGAGGACCCCTGGTGTTGTTCACGAGGGGAGCTGGGGCCCGGTCGCACCGCTCGCCGCAGGCCGCGGTGGGGGAGGGGCGGCCCGTAACGGTCGTCCGGGTAGCGTTCCGAAGCGGCCCCGCGCAGCCTAGGCAGACGAGGTACCTAGGGCGCGGGAGCCACGTTATTGCACACTCATCCTCCATCCGGCTCGGGTAGGGATCGGAACCCGGAGATCCAGGCCGGGCTCTTCGGCGCGGGGTTAGCTGGGGAAATCTGTACCCTAGCGACCTGACCACACGCACACACCCCTCGCTTTGCATCTGGGATCTTTTATGAGGAGAGCTGTCGGGGGAGTAGGCAGATGTTCAGACGCAGGCTATTGCTTATCAATGGCTTTTTCAAACATTAAATAGAAAATGGCAAAGTATTCTTTGGAGACGGGCCATTTGTGTAATCGGGTATTTTATAATTATGATAATGAAAGTGCTAATAGACCGTGTTCAGTAACTTGATGAGGAGCTAAGGATGAATTACTAAATTTCCCCAGTTGCCCGCAGAATGGTATATGGGTGCCTAGATTATTTGATCATGACTCTGCTTCCAAACAAGGATAACCCCACTCAAGCCTTTTATCCAGTCTGGTCTAAGTTTCTCTGTGCATAAGATGGATGGATGAATGGGTTGCCTCCATGACCCGAGACCCTTTCTAGTTCCAAACACAAAGATTCTAGACAGAATGATTATTAACATCGACACTACATTTACTTTAGTAGACACTTGGATTATTGGAATCAGTTTATGAGGTATTTTGGGTTTTTCTTAACTGTAGATGATCACTTAGTTGGGAATATTTTCATGTATGGAGTTTTTGAGAACAAGTCAAAACTACCAGCATAATGCCTGACACCTGTTACGTGCTAAATAAATGTTGTCTCCTTTCCCCTTTTCTTTCTGCTTGTTTCCTTTTTATTAATAGTTTTCAATTTTATTTTTAATAGTGTACCATATCAAGCATATGAGATTTTGACTATTCTTAGTGTCATTTATTCATTTTTAAACTTTCTAGTGTTTAATTTTCTTGTGTTGTCAACTGGATTTTTTTTTTAAACCCTCTGGGTGAAGCTGTGCATATTAAGCATTTGATGAATTCTGTACAGTTGTGCAAGGAAAGATGAAAATAAGAAAGCCAGCCACTAGGATGTACTTAAAATAAACAGATGTCTCATGCTTTTCATCAGTCAGAAGGATTAAAAGTTGACAAGGATGGATCAGCACAGACTGTTACTCATCTATGTATTCATGTTAGAAATTGGATGAGGTACTCTTTCTGCCTGAGCTGACTTTATCATACCTTTTTGACTTGGAAAGGCCTTATTTATACTACTTAGAAATGGTACCTACATATATTGGTAATTGGTTTTAATAAAAGGTTATTATTATGTTAGTGGCAAGTCCAATAATTTCTCATACGCCTAGTATATTAATAACATTCTTATTTTCTCTGCAGTATCAAATGCAGAGTTTCATACTCATCCACAAATACTTAATTTCATGAATTTTAAGGCAAAGAAATAAGACCGTCATTTTTTATTCCATTATTAAATTATTAAGTCAGCTTTTTTTTTTTTTCTTTCTGCACAGGGGATTGAATTCACAGGCATTTAATTACTAAGCCATATCCCCAGTTCTTTTTATTTTTTATTTTGAGACTGGGTCTCAAAAGTTGCTGAAGCTGGCTTTGAATTTGCAGCCCTCCTCCCTCAGCCTCCTGAGTCACTGGGATTACAGGCGTGGGACACTGTGCCCAGCTTAGTGTATATTTTAACTACTCATTTTTCTAATATACCAGTAGGAAAATGAAAATGAACTCAGGTCTGTATCTGTGCCAGAGTTACAATAAGTGTTTAGTGTTTGATGAATGAGTGAAATCCCTGTGCTAGTGGTAGAAATGATAAAGAACATTTGAAAAGAATTTTAGAGATCATCTAGTTTAACTCCATCTCACCCACCATAATTGAGGATTCTAGGCTTAGACAGGTTGGATTACTTAGCTATAGTTACACAGCTAGTCAAGATTGGAGATCAGCCTCTTAACTTAGATTTCTGATCCCCAAGGTCAATTTTCTAACAATAGATTTCTGAGCTCCACCAACTGTAGTAAAGTTAATATAGAGATTAGCACCATATTTAATTTTTATTTTATTTCTTTGGTACCGAGTATTGAACCCAGAAGCACTCAACTGCTGAACCACATCCCCAGTCCTATTTTGTATTTTATTTAGAGACAAGGTCTCACTGAGTTGCCTAGTGGCTCACTGTTGCTGAGGCTGGCTTTGAACTCAAGATCCTCCTGCCTCAGCCTCCTGAGCCGCTGGGATTACAGGTGTGCTCCACCATGCCTGGTTCCATGTTTAATTTTATACGAAAATGATGTCCATGGAGCTGGGGATGTGGCTCAAGTGGTAGCGCGCTCACCTGGCATGTGTGAGGCCCGGGTTCGATCCTTAGCACCACATACAAAGATGTTGTGTCCGCCGATAACTAAAAAATAAAGATTAAAATTCTCTCTCTCCCCTCTCTCTGTTTAAAAAAAAAATGATATCCTTCACAAGTTAGTGGATAAATCTGGATAAATGTTATCTAGTACTAACCTAGTAGCTTAGTGCACCTGCCTATCTTCAATCATGCTGTCACACATATTTTCTAAAAGCAGTGCTGACACTGAAAGGTAAAACTTTTAAACAGTGATGTTAGATGAAAAACCAAAATAAATTACCCGCATCTTTTAAAAGTTGCTATTTATAGTTGTTTCTGTTTTATTTATTTATTTTCCCATACTTGTGCTGCACTTCTGTTGAGGTAATTTAGCATTTATAGTATCTGATTGAAAATCGTATTAAGGCCTTTTAGAAGAAGCAGATGTTTTGGGAGCCAAGGAATCTTTTAGGCATTTTTCCCCCAGTGGCGGAAAATAATCTCTAACTTGAGTGTAAGGCAAGGACAGAAAACTCACCAGCTGCAGTTTGGAAAGTTTGGCTTAACAGTTCTAAAGACTTACGTAACTTTAGTTTTTCTTGAAATTTGACAAAATTAAGTGAAATAATCCTCTCTTCATTAAACAGAAATAATATTGTGAATGATCAAAATTATACTAAATTTGTTACTGACTCAAAATTTTTAATAAGTCTTTAGATCCAAGGTCTTTAAGAAAAACACACTATACATATTTCAGTTTTTCCTTTATTCTCTCCCCAAACAAAAAGTTGTCTTTTTTTTTTTAAACATTTCCCATAACTTCAAAATTTCATATAATAGTTCTTTGTTCAGGTAAACAATTTATTTCCACAGTCAAGAAAAGAGGTAGTATTTTCAGACAACCTAAAGCATGTTTTTAAATGTAATATATCCTAAAGAGAAGGGCACATGTTTAGCTAGGAAGAAACTGGGGAAACCTGATATTCAGAGACAAGAGGTTATAGAGGTTAAATGAAAGTTCTTGTCATTGATAGTGAAGAACAGCTTTTACTGCTATTGAATGTTGATAATTATTATAAAGTAGCATAAAAGAAGGAAATTACTATAAGGTCAGTGTTCTTACCTTTGTCTCTGTTTCTCAAATTGCTTGAGAAGGATGCACGATTTCACTAGAGACCTCATACCCATTTGTTCCACTTTTTGTGCCTTTTGGAAATTCTCTAGTATTCTCAAATCAGCACAGATGAATAAAGAAATAGGAGGTGGAGGGAACAAACCAGAAAACTGTAGTGTTTTCTAGCTGTTTTGAAGGAATTTGAATATCCCGGCAACCATTGCATTATTTTGATGTTCTAGAGTGAAACACAAACATGGCAAAGTAAGGGTAAAATCCAAGTTAGATGGGCCTGCAAAAAAGTTGGAAGACTCATTTGCAAATTATTTTTATTTGTATATGTAAAAGAGGAGTTAAAGACTTAAAAAATAATTGGTGAACATTGAGAAGTTACAGACTTGTTAAAGTTGCACATTTATATTCTGGAAATTGTTTTCAGTGATCCTAAAGTATTAGATTATTTGTAAGAACATTTTGAGCATTCTACACTAAGAGTGCCAAAAGTTTAATTTAGGCATTAGCAATGGCTACTGACTACTTTTGGAAAGTTTGCCAACATTTATGGGTAAGGATGGAGGAGAAGGTACCAATCTCTTGTCCCACTCAGTAATGGCTTTCTGACCCTTGTAAAATGTTTAGGGAGAAGGGAGAATTCACTGTTGAATTGCTTGAGCCTTATGGGTTTATGGCAATAAGGTTGAATTTTTGTACTCAAAGATGTAATTGATTAATTTTAGAGTAGAGACTGAAGGAATACCAAAGTAGAGACACAGAATGATAGGAGTGAATGAGGGCTTTGTGTGAGGAAGACAATGCAAATTCAAATAAGAAACTTTCATCTTTATTTGATATTATCCAAGAGTTGAGATTCGACAGATACGATTGAGTTTATTGAACTAAAGATTCATTTAGTAAGTTAATCATAAATATTTGTTGTGGACCTGTTAATGCCCAGTATGCTAGGTACTAGGAATTTATTCAGTAGTGAACCAAAGTGCTTTTGTTCGTGGAGTTTACATTCTAGTAGAAGGTACTGATAGATAAAATAAGCCAATATGAATAACTGAGCAGTGATAAGTACCATAAAGGAGAGCAAACAGGTTAACAGTCTGTCAGTTATGATCCAATCAAAAGACAACATCCACAGAATATTTTCAATAGGGAAAGTTTAATAGAATTACTATTTCATAGGAATTGGAGTAAAGAAAACTCTAAAGAATATAGGAGTAGTTAGTAGGAACAGTCAGTGTTGGTATAGCTATGATAATGCCATAGTAGGGACACTTCCCTGAAAGCTAGGATCCTGGCCTTGTTGGAGAAAGTGTAGCCATATTTCACTGAATGGAAGAGAAGTCATTTGTGTTGGACTGGTGGAACTTACTGGAAATCTGACATGTAGAACTCTGAGCAAGGATTGATCAACTACAGCCCAAATGCCAGTCATCTGTTTCATGAATTTAATCGGAACATAGCCGTGATCAGTCTATGTATATGTTGCCTATAGCTGCTTTTTTTGTTACACAGAGAAAATCTTGACCTTATCAACAAGCAAAAAATATTTATCTGGCCCTTTTAAGAAAAATTCAGCCCCCTGTTTGAGAGTAAATTTGTTCTTTGGATTTCCATATCCAAGTGTGAATGTTGGGAGAGGTATTGCTAGGGACATTTCACTGCCCAAGGGTAAGAGGGAGTGACAGGGAAAGTTGTGCTTAGTTTGCTTCCTATCATCATGCATTACAAGAGCTAGGTGCTTGCAGGTTCTCTCAAATATCCTCTACCACAAAAGAGTTAATTGTGGCAATTAGAATTTAAGGTACCCTGTTCCATGTTTGCAGAAGGTACAAAAAATAACGTGTTTGGAGCAATAAATTGATAATTGGCACATAAACTGAGTGAAATTTGTGGATACTTGGAAGGGTGAGAAGGAAAGCTGTATTAAAGAGATGGCATTTGAGCACAGACCTAAATGATTAGAAAGGACGGATCACAGAAAGGGGGAGTAGCAAATGTAAAGTCCTTGAATATGGAATGTTTAAGAAAGTAAGAAGGCCCATGTTGTTGATATATCTTTTAGAGACTAGGAGAGAGAGATCAGAAAAGTAGAAGCAGATGGCCTAGGGCCATAAGGTTGTAATAGGGATATTGGCAGCTAGTTAGAAGACTGAGAGTTTTCCAGTGTGGTATTGAAAATGGTGGCTGAAACTAGGCTAGTTGTATTCATAGTGGTCTGAGAAGAGGTCAAATTCTATTTCCACTTTGAAGGTAGAGCTTCAAGACTTGCTAGTAAATTGTCTGTAGAGAAGGAACAAAGAATTAACAATGATTCAGATTGAGCCTGAACAGAAATGTTGGTTGAGGTTACTGTTTTTAAATTTGAGATTAAAAATGAATCATTGAGGCTGAGTGCCATGGTGCACACCTGTCCAGTACCTGGGAGGCCGAAGCAGGACCATCAAAAGTTGAAAGCCAGCCTCAGCAAAAGCAAGGCACTAAATAACTTAGTAATACCCTGTCGCTAATAAAATATAAAGTAGGGCTGGGGATGTGGCTTAGTGGTCAGTTGAGTTCTCTGAGTTCAATCACTGGTCATAGTAGTTCCCTCCTCCCCTTTCCCCTCCCCCCAAAAAAGGTGAGAGAAATGCAGTACAGGAAGAACAGGAATATTTCTGAACAGCTTGATGGATTTCCCTACCCTGAGATATCCAAGTGGAAATGTTGGGTATGAGTTATTGGGTATGAGTTTGGCTTTCAGGGCAGAGTTTGGCGCTTGTGAGCGGCAAAGTCATGGGGCTGAATGAAATCTGGGAAAACTGATGAAGCAACTGGAACTGAAAGATTGGGTATTCAGCATCCAGAGGATGTAAAGTCAAGAACAAGCCAGCATAGGAGTCTGAGAACAAACAGTGGAAAAAGAGGAATATCAGGGAGTAAGGTCATCGAAGTTAATGAAAGAAAATGGTTTAGGAAGATAAATGATCAACTGTGTCACATGCTGTTACTAATATTTTTATATCAGGTGTCTGTAAGGTATGTCTATATATGAATTAATTGCTTGGAATTAGAACGTGAATATTTTAAGATAGTGCACGTTGTTTCTCAAAGAGATCAAATCTATTTTTTTTTAATAGAGAGAGAGAGAAAGAGAGAATTTTTGATATTTATTTTTTATTTTTTGGCAGACACAACATCTTTGTTTGTATGTGGTGCTGAAGATCGAACTCGGGCCGCACACATGCCAGGTGAGTGCGCTACCTCTTGTGCCACATCCCCAGCCCAAGAGCAAATCTATTTACTCTCCTATTATTAGCTGTGCTTGAATTTCTCAGTTAATTTTCTTCCTCAAACTGTATATTATCAGTCTTAATTTTTAACAATTAATGGATATTGTGGGTGGCCACCATGTCCTGTGACCAGAGTTTTCCTCTCCTGATTAGTTGAGGCCCTATCAGTTACTTTCAGTGATCCTGCCAGTTTCAAGTGACTGTAGATGGTGGCCCCTATCTTGAGAGTAGTAAAAATGCCGCCAAGTGTGTCTTCATGCTTGGGCATGCCTTCCTACATCCCCAGGGATCTAGTTACCTTACCTGTCCTTGTAACCCTGGCCCTCTTGACCTTTTTTGGATGGAAATTTCTAAGAACCAGAGTCCCCCTGAATAAAATACCAGGCCAGAACCTGCTAGCTCTCTCGCGCCAGCCTCTTGTGACATTCCTAGCTCTCCCTTTTGGGGAGCTTGAGGCTGAAGGCAGAGGAGCTTTAATTCCTGGGATTTGAATTTAGAGGTAAATTGTGTGTCTGTGTTTTATTTGATACCTTAGGAAATTCACTGGAGCGACCTCTAGTTTAGCTGCCCGAGCTGGCTGCGGGCAGTAGGATATAAAATGTTTTCTCAGTGAGATTTTTATATTTCCCCAATTACTAGTAAGTTCTAAAATCTTTTCATGTTCAGTTAGCCATATGTTTTCTGTGACATGTTTGTTTTGTACATTTTTCTATTTGTCTTTACTTTTATTCTTTGCAGGAATTCCTTATACTTTATATTCATGTTTTGGTTATATGTGTTGCCTTCATTTTCTCCCAGTTTGTGGCTTATGTACCTTTTCTGATGAGTATCGCTCCTTAATTTTAGTATAGTTTATCAATTTTTTGTGGTTCATGCTTTTTCTTTTTTGGGTGTGAGTACCAGAAATCTAACTCAGGTACTGAACTACACCCCCAGCCCTAATTTGTATTTTTTATTTAGAGAAAGGGCCTCACTGAGTTGCTTAGGGCCTAACTTTTGCTGAGGCTGGCTTCGAACTCGTGATCCTCCTATCTTAGCCTCCTGAGCTACTGGGATTACAGGTGTTTACCACCGAGCCTGGCTTTTTGTTTCTTTTTACCAATAAACTTTTAAGTATCTTGTAATAGCACAGCTTCATCTTTACTTTAAAAATCTTTTTTTTTTTTTTTAAATTAAGAGAGAATTTGACGTATTGGTTAATTTAGGGAGAATTAATAGCTTTACAACACATTTGTCCTCTTTATTTTAGTATTAAAGATTCTGTGTATGTATACACTTGTGTGTATTTTAGGTCCTGTATAATTTTAGAACTCTTTTTAGATTCTTAACATTGTTCTATTGTTACTGGTATATTTTTGTTTTGTTGCAGTTGCAGGTTTTTTTAAAGGTTTTGCATTTCACATGAAATACAAAAGTTTTAAAGGTTTGCATTTCATGTCTTGAATTCAGGTGGGATTGATTTCTGTGTGTGGTTTGAGGGATCTGGTTTCACTATTTCCTACATATTCAGTTGTCTAGCACCTTTATTGAAAAGCTCAGTATTTGATTTCCAAATCATCGATGTTCCCACTTGTTTTTTTAATTGTAGCAAAATGTAAATGGCGTAAAACTAACTGTTTTTGCCATTTTGAACATATAGTTTGGTGGCATTAAATGCATTCACATTGTTAGGTAACATTTATTGCCTTCTACCTTCAGAATGTTTTTCTTCTTTCCACACTAAACTCCATGCCCACAAAATAGTAATGCCCAACTCTTTTTGCGGCTCCTAACCACCACCATTCCACTTTGTTTTTATGAAATTGACTTTTCTTGATATTTCATGTAAGTGGAATTGCATAGTATTTATACTTTTGTGAGTATCTTATTTCATTTATCATAATGTCGTTAAGGTTCATCCATGTTGCAGCATATGTCATGACTAACAAAAAGACTGAATATTTCATTGCGTATACTACATTTTGTTTATCTATTCAACTGTTGGACATTTTCGTTGTTTCTGCCTTTTGGCTATTATAAATAATGCTATTGTGAGCTTCAAAGTTTATGCTTCTTTTTCTTCTTTTAGGTACATATCTATAACAGGAATTGCTGGATATTATAGTGATTGTTTTCATTTTTTGAGGAACTACTATACTCTTTCCATAGCAGCCACACTTTTATATTCCATTGGCAATTCACACGAGTTCAAATTTCTCCACATCTTCATCAATACTTATTTTTTGTTTTTTGCTCATGACCATCTTAATGGCTACGAAGTAGTAGGTATCTCATTGTGGTTTTGATTTTATTTCTAATGATTAGTGATATTGAGTGCCTTTTCATGTGCTTATTGACTATATTTGTAAATGTTCTTTGGAGAAAGGTCTACTACAGTCCTTTGTTTTGTTTTGTTTTAATTAGGTTGTTTGATTTTTGTTGTTGAATTGTAGGAGTTTTGTATGTATTGTGGATATTTATTAGATCCTCCTCCCTCAGCCTTCCTACCCTCTGGGATTACAGGCTTGGGCCCCCTCACCTGGCCACTGTTAACTTTCAGTGTTAATGTAGTAAACATATAGCTTAGAGTTTTGCAGTTGATTTGTAATCAGTGCATCTTAGTATAGTGTCTACTACAGATACTGATAAAATGTGTTTCCTTTTAATTTATCTTATTTATTTTATTGTTATACAAGATAGCAGAAATGGTCTATTATTTAATGGAAATGCTAATGATATAATGCAGTATTTGGTGTCAGGTAGATATCAAAAAATTTAATTGCAGTTTGGAACTTACTTGCAATTTGTTGTTTTTGCCATTATCAGGAATAGAATTTTGATTTGAAGGTATCATGGAAGGACTGGTCAGGACAGGTTTGGGATTCATATATATGAGTGTGCAGAGAACCTTAACTAATTGACCTTTTCTGGTTTTCTTTAGAATGGCCAAAGTTTTCTGGTCTTGGATGAACAAAGATTTGCAAAAGAAATTCTTCCAAAATACTTCAAGCACAATAACATGGCAAGCTTTGTAAGGCAACTAAATATGTGTAAGTATGGACAGCAGTTTATTTGTTCTGCTAACCAATTACTGATTAAACCATTTTTTTCTCATTAAGATGATAAAGGAAAATTCCACACAAGCAGTGTGACTTTTTGACTGTTGTCTAATTCCAGTCTGAGTAAATTTTCAATCTTTTTCAGATGGTTTCCGTAAAGTAGTACATACTGACTCTGGAATAGTAAAGCAGGAAAGAGATGGTCCTGTTGAATTTCAGCATCCTTACTTCAAACAAGGCCAGGATGACTTGTTGGAGAACATTAAAAGGAAGGTGAGTTGTTGTTAATATTATTTAGCTAAGATTTTGACATGTATGATTGACCAATGAGCAGTTTTAGCTATTGTAATGCAGAATGTACGGAAAATACACAGGTGTTCTTTGTTAGAATGAATCAGACCAATAAAACTTTAATTAAATATTCTATCCTCCACCTTTCCCTGTGTTCATCTGTAGTGAGAGCTCATTCTTCATTTTCTTGATGAAAGGAAAATGCTTACAACATTCTGATTGAGGATGAAGAGTCATTATTACAATAGGAAGGTTCATTCCTGTGTTGACTGAAAAAAAGTCCTCATTGTAGGACTTTTTTTATTGTTTACTGATATATATCCATTGTACAGAATAAGTCCTTTGTACATGATAGGCATTAATTATTACATTTTTGAATGAATATCTTTTGGTGAAATAAGATATTTTTACTAAATCCATAAAAGGGCTGTAAACCATGAAAGAAAATGACCTACCATGTAGCCATTACTGTATAAATTTAATTAAAAGTGGAATGTGGTAATAAAAAGGCTTGAAAATTACAGGGAATTTGGCAGAAGAAAAAGAAAAAAACCCTAAGATGTTACTGCTCATGGAAACTTAGAGAAATTTTTGTTTTGTTTTGTTTTCTGATTATTTCTTGCTTTCTCTCTGGATGAACTGTGAAGTGTATTCTTTTCCTAGAATTCCACCCTGTGCTTTTAGAACAAAATCTCCATTTGAGAGTAGATCACAAAAAATTCTTATAATAGGGAAGCTTTGAATTATAATCATGGGTGTGCCGTGTATTTTTGATTTTCTAAATTTGCTTTTTGGAAGGTTTCGTTTTCAAAACCAGAAGAAAATAAAATTCGCCAGGAAGATTTAACAAAAATTATAAGCAGTCCTCAGAAGGTTCAAATAAAACAGGAAACAATTGAGTCCAGACTTTCAGAATTAAAAAGGTAAGCCATTCTTCCAAATATAATACTAATGTGTTGGGTGTTGGAGTTGTCTGGTGCATTGGTTCTTATTACTTTTGATTTGTAGTCATAGACTTAACTTTAATAATATGTTTTAATTGTGATGGTCAGGATCACATATGAACCTAAGAACATCAAAACAATTTGATAAACAAATATTACTGAAGAAACAATAAGTCTTTAGTGTAGGAAATACATTTCTACTTAGGTGTTCACAAACAAAAGAGCGCACACACAAAAAATCTTATATATTACTCATCCTTTTTTTTTTTTTTTCTTCTCCTCCTTTAAAATTCTTCCATGAGTTCTTTTAGGAAAAAGTAGGACACAAAAAGTTGGGAATAAAAGAACCCAAGAGATTTGCCCTACTTGATATTTGTTCTGCATAGGTGTGGGAGAATGTTATTTAAAGCTTTTTCTTCAAAAAGATGCTTTGTTTTGTTTTATGACATTACTTGATAGGTTTTCCTAACTTACCAAAGTAATAAGTTTATATATATATATATATATATATAAATAGAGAGAGAGAGAGAGAGAGAGAGAGAGAGAGGGGTATTTTCCTACTCTTAGTAAGCAGCTGAGATTTTTCCCTTTAATAGTTTCCAAGGGCTTGAGAGTAGTTCCTTGATGTATTCTTCACCCATTTCAGATATGGACTGATTTGCATATTCCTAACTATATTTTAAAGTAACCTTGGGCTTTGGTTCTTTTTTTGAATAAATATAAATTTCTCCATTTTGCATATTTTATTTAATCACTGAGGATGTGTCTGTTGGCTATACTTTGACCTAATTCTTTGAATCTCAATTTAGCTCTTAAGGAAATAGATCCCCAGATCATCCTTTAAGTGTTAGAGGCAATGATCTTCTCCTTTAGTAGGTAGATAATAGCATCTTTAAAGGTGCGTCTGAAAAAATATAGCAGTTATTCAGTAAGTAAGTATTAAAGAAAATCTCCTTTTCATATACCTCTGTATTTAAATCCACATTTCTTTTTGTAATAATTCAGACTGAGAAAATAGCTTTTGTGGAGATTAACAAAAGTTGAAAATTATTTAATTGGTAGATTATCTTTTATATCTTCTCACCATTTTCACTCTGCTAATGACAATGCAATTTCAATTAAGAAACAGCAAAGGAAAAGAATCTTAGTATTGGGCAAGTTATTGGTTTGACATTGTTGAATATTCCATCTTTTAAAAAAATAAAACGGTGGTTTGCATATGCTTGTTTGAGACAGTTATCAAGGTAGTTTGAGAGTCTCACTTTAGTTTGGCTTTAACAGTTATAGAATTATCTGTGTGACACTGGGCAGGTTCCCACAAATTCTCTGTACCTCAATGTCCTAATCTTTCAAGACAATTCTTCCTTACTTGGCTGATTTTAGAGAAATTTAAATGCTTAATTGAAACGTTTAGCATAGTGCCTGAAGCACATCAATTGTTCAGTAAATGTCACTTTTGTTTCCTAAGCTGATTCACAAAGTCTAACCTCACTTAAGTGATGAACATTAAAAAAGGAGTAAATTGCTTGCTGCTATATGGATATAGAAGTGTGTTTTAAGTGGTTTTTTTTTTTTATATATTTTGCCATGAATAGCAGATAATACATTTAAGAAGGAATGATTCTGGAGTTGTGTTGAGATAGTTGTCATTCCTGTATTATTGAACCAGGTTTCTGGTCTCATAAAAATACATATCATAGTGAAAACAAACATAGTTAAGTTCTCTAGGTTTGTGTTTTTTAATTCTCTAGTATTCTTAATTAAGATACTGGGGTTTGGTTTTCTGACTAAATCTTTTTGTTTATTTTATTTATTTTTTAATTATAATAGTGAGAATGAGTCCCTTTGGAAGGAGGTTTCTGAATTAAGAGCAAAGCATGCACAGCAGCAACAAGTTATTTGACTTGTTGTGACTATTGTGACTATCATTTGCATTTGTTTAATGAATTATGTGTGTAACACAAAAAAACCTCTGTTGAGTAGTTAGTAATTGATCTTTGTTTTTTATGTATTAAATACACAAAAGTAAAATTTTGAAGACAAATTAAGCCAAGTGTTATATATCCTTTTTAACAACAGCCGAAACATTTCTCATAGCTAATGATGATTGTTCTATACTCTCATATAATATCTCAGTAGCTTTTACCTGGCATAACAATTTTGAGATAGTTTATTCTTGGGAGCTTAATTAATACACTAGCCAATTTCTTAGCACTTTTTATTATTATTATTATAAAACAGTCTTACTGTGTTTTGTGGAAGATTTCCCCTTACTTTTTACTATAATAGGCATAGTTAATTTTTAAATAATTTGACCCAATTAGGAATTCAAAAGGATTTTTCAGTGGATACGATAATTAGTTTCTGCATAAAATCATAATATAATGATTACCATAATAAAATAAAATCATTAATATAATGCTGTAAAATGAATCTTAGATTTTATATTGAACCTAAAATGTGTTCTTCTGATTTAATGTTTGCATATCAACTTTCATTTGTTAATAAGAGATGAAATATAAAAATAATTAAGGCAGCTATTTTTTTCTTATGAGTAAATGAATGGACTCTAAGTTGCAGGTTTTTAAATGGGAAGATGGGGGAGAGCTTTAGCTTGTTCCTACTTGGAAGGCCCTTGAACTAAAAATAGGTCTGTGACTGACGGGATCTGGGTCTAGTGGAGCAAACTTAGAGCAGAAATAAATAGTAATTGCAGCCTTTGGCCTGTAGTCAAAATAGATTCTTCTTCTTCTTTTTTTTCAATCAATGTGCAAATTAAGGTTGAATATAGGAGAATTCAAATCTAAGTGTTTAGTTTAAATATGTGTTTTAAACATTTATATCGGGGTCTCTAATGCATACCCCTGTTAAGAATATCTGATTTAAAAGAAGACATGTATTTTAATATGTACTTAAATATTTTTCAGAAAACACAATTTTGATTAAATGTTAACTAAAAATACACCTTCATCTGTAGGGTTTTTTTTTTAAACAAGAATTATTAGTATAATAGTTACATTGCATTTCAGTTTTTCATGAACACTAATATTTTTTCATCATCAAATTTATATTTAAATATATGTGTATTGGTGAGTAGATTTGCATGATTCATGATGACAAACACTGATTTTTAATGTGCCCCTGGAATTGGCTCCTAAGTTTGCTATTTAATGTTGGCTTTTGATTAACTTAGTATATATGAGTATATACTAAGTATATAAGTATATTGAGGTACCAGTTATAGGAGTTGTCAAGTACAGAAGTTAAATGATAAAAATGTTAAATGTTGCTGGGCAAAGTGGTGGATGCCTGTAATTCAGCTACTCAGGAGGTTGAGGCAAAAAAGTTTGCAGCCAACCTGGGCAACTTAGGGAGACCTGTCTCAAAATTTAAAATAAAGGGCTGAGAACATAACTCAATCCATAGTACTGTTTTTTTGTTTTTTGTTTTTTAAAGTCTGGTGCCTATCTGCTTCAGAGAAAAAGCACTATACAACATGATCCCAGTGTCAAGAGAACTGAGGAAAGAATTTTGGGCAGTGATTTGTATTTATTTATTTATTTATTTATTTATTTATTTATTTTTTGATACCAGAGATTAAACCCAAGAGGTGCTCAACCACTGAGCCATATCACCAGCCCTTCTTATTTTTAATTTTGAGACAGGGTCGCTTTAAGTTGCTGAGACTAGCTTTGAACTTGGGATCCTTCTGCCTCAGCCTCCTGAGACACTAGGTTATAGGCATGCCACCACCATGCCTGGCTAGTGATTTGTTTTTTCTGAAATTCAGTCACTGATGTTTTTAGAAACCTGTGATAATATTTATTTTATGAATTCAAAAAATTGAAGTTGAATTGTTCCATAGATATCTTTAACCTTCAATGTTGCATTTTCACTGGCTGTTAGCATTTTTTTTTAAAATAAACAATTTAGTGTCTTTGTCATAGACTCTAATGCTGTCTTAACTCTTCAGTTAAAATGTTTTAATATTTGTTCATTGAAAAGTTGATATTGATTGTAAAGCATTCTACTTTGTAGCCATTTTTTTTTGGAGGTTGATGTGCAGTTTTAAAGCTATAGCTTAGGTATTTTTAATTTATAATATTCTATTTTAATTATTTACTTATTTCATAAAGCTTGTAAGTGAGTCTTCTGCAGATTTAAACAGTTTTTCAACATTTTTGGCCTTGATTCCTAGCCTCTCTTTGATACACTGCTTTTTATAGTTGAGTTTATGATCCTTAATTTTTTACCACCTTTAGGTAGAAAGTTGATAATGTAATTTCAAGGCATACCCTGAGTCACTCTTTCTCATGCAGCAGTATCACTTGGAAAGCTTACTAAACACAAGTATTACTTGGCTCCTTCCTCAGAATTTCAGATTCATCAGTTCTGTAATGGGGCTGATCATTTACATGTCTAACCTGTTCCCATGCCAATGCTGCTGGGCTGTGGATCACACTTTAAGAAACAGTGCTAAAAAATTTGAAAGCTTCTTCATGTTTTGATGTGTTTTAAGTTTTTCCTATAAATTTAATCACATGTCAAAGATTAAATCAGCATATCTTGATTGTGAGCAGGGAGGTTTCATAGATGGGTCTCAACAATAATCTTCATAGAACCAGCTTTTTCTGACTTCATAATTTTATGATCTGTTCTGAGAACTGGCAATTCCTTTTGCCTCTAATTATATTACGTAGTATGAGGAAAATGTTTCCTGTCAAACACCAGTTTTCTATTTTGCATAATGTGATCTTGAAATCATTTTAAGTAAAAGATAGGAACTAAAAAAAAAAAATCTGCCTGAAAGCTGGTGTGTTTTATTTTTTTCCCCTTTTCTATTAGTGTATTATACATAACAGTGGATTTATTATAATGTATTCATATGTGCACACAATAAAACAGTATAATTTATTCAATTTCATTTTCTACTGACTTCCTTCCCCATCCCCTTCTTCTAGTCTACTGGTCTCCCTTTTTTAAAATTTGTTCTAGGGGCCGGGGATGTGGCTCAAGCGGTAGCGCGCTCGCCTAGCATGCGTGCGGCCTGGGTTCGATCCTCAGCAGCACCACATACCAACAAAGATGTTGTGTCCGCCAAGAACTAAGAAAAAATAAATAAATGTTAAAATTCTCTCTCTCTCTCTGTCCCCCTCCCTCTCACTCTCTCTTTAAAAAAAAAAAAATAAATAAAATTTGTTCTAATTAGTTATGCATGACAGTAGAATGCATTTTGACACATTGTACACAAAAGGAGCACAACTTCTCATTCCTCTGACTACACGGTGCAGTCACACCATTAGTGTGATTATACATGTACACAGGGTAATAATGTCTGTCTCATTCTACCCTCCTTCCTATCCTCACTGCCCCACCTCTCTCCTCATTCCCCTCTGCACAATCCAACATTCCTTAATTCTTTCTTACCTGTCTGTGCCCACTATGGATCAGCATCTGCTTATCGGAGAAAAAGTTTATTATTTGGTTTTTTGGGGATTGGCTTATTTTACTTAGCATGATGTTTTGTAGTTCCATCCATTTGCCTGGTTCCATAGTTTAGCTATTGTGAATTGAGCTGCTGTAAAACATGATGAGGCTGTGTCAATATAGTATGCTGATTTTAAGTCCTTTGGGATAGTTGGGTCAAGTGGTGGTTCCATTCCATGTTTTCTGAGGAATCTCCATAATCCTTTCCACACTGATTGTACCTCTTTACTTTGCCACCAGCACTTTTCCTTGCCAACGCTTTATTATTGCTTATATTCTTGATAATTACCATTCTGACTAGTATTAGAGTGGTTTTGATTTGCGTTTCTCTAATTGCCAGAGATGTGCAACAGTTTTTCCTATATTTGTTGATTGGGATTGTATTTCTTCTTTGAAATGTCTGTTCAGTTCCTTGGCCCATTTATTGATTGAGTTGTTTTGTTGGTGTTGTTTTTTGAGTTTTTAATATATTCTGGATATTAATGTAGTATCTGAGGTGTACGTGGTAAAGATTTTCTTCTATTCTGTAGGCTGTCTCTTCACATTCTTGGTTGTTTTCTTTGTTGTGAAGAAGCTTTATAGTTTGAATCCATCCCATTTATCGATTCTTGATTTTATTTCTTGCCTTTTAGAAGTCTTGTTAAGGAAGTCGGTTCCTAAGCTAACATGGTGAAGATTTGGGCCTACTTTTCTTCTTTTAGGCACAAGGTCTTTTTTCTAATGCCTAAGTCTTTGACCCACTTTGAGTTTTATGCAGGGTGAGAGATAGGGGTTTAAATTCATTTTGTTACATGTGAATTTCCAGTTTTCCCAGCACCATTTGTTGAAGAGGCTCTCTTTTCTCCAATGAATATTTTTGATTCCTTTGTCTAGTATGAGATATCTATTTATGTGGGTTTGTCTCTGTGTCTTTTTTTCTCTACCATTGGTCTACGCATCTGTTTTGGTGCTAGTACCCTGCCGTTTTTGTTACTATAGCTACTGGAAATATTTTCTTGATTTTTTTCTTATGTGCCAGGTGCTGTACACTGTGTTTGTGTGTGTGTATGTGTGTATACCTATATACCTATCACTTAAATATATATTATATTACATAATATATGTAACTATATATTTAACGTTAATACAACCACTATTCCTATTCTGTTTCTCACTCCTAGAGAAACAAAAAGTTAGAAAATTCCTTTGCTGAGCATTATACAAAGGCATTTTCTTCAGCACGGCCTGCTAGACTATACTTTGTATATGGAACATACAGAACGTAGAACTTTTTCTTTTTCTCCTTCTCCCCCCACCACTTCCTTTTCCATTTATTTTTTACTTTTTGGAGATGGGGTCACACGGCATTACATGTTGCCCTGGGTGGGCTCTAACACCTGGACTCAAGTTATCCTCTACCTCGCCTCCTGCGTAGGTGGAACTGCAAGTGCCAGGCTGATATGTAGAACTTCCAGCATTCTTGATAAATTGTCCTTTTAATTGAGTTGCCCTAACCTGCTCCAACATTATTTCTAGCCTTTATTATTTAGTATCTGGGATGGGGATATATATATTTCTATATTACCAATTAGTAACTATATTTACACAGATGGTATTTGTTACTCATCTGGGAAAGATGTCGATTCTTCTAACTCCACCAGTGCAAATTTCCAGGATGATTTCACCCCATTGCACCATTCAACAAGAATTATACGGTAAGAATGAAGCCCGAACATGCCACTTCAGAATGCATCCTCTATATTTTATATATATATATAATAAAATATATGATGTGTGTGTATGAAATATATAAAATTTCACCATTTATTGATGGATTTATATGTTGGTCATGAAATGTGTATATTGACAGCATCTTTATCTATTGACAAATTAAATATTTTCCTTGCTATAATTCTTCTTGGCGTGCTTAACACTTATCGAGGGAGGTGGGATAGAGGGAAGTTAAATTTAAAACGTTCCTTTATTTTTTAATAATTTTATATTGCTGGTAGTAGTATATGATAATTCATGCATTTTCTCACTTATCTACCCAACTTTCTAAAGATATGGATAATATATACGGTTGCATATGGGATCCACTTTAAAAAACTAATAATTGGGATAGCTTATGTTTTTTATTACTTTTTAAAAAAATAAATAACAGAATAAGTAGAGTTATTGCAAATTCTTGAATATTTTGGTAAATTTTTATCTTCTGCTTTCTCACTTCTATTGCTTTGTTTCATTTTAATTTTACATGATTACCAAATATAACAATGGACTAATAACTGTTTTAATGATAGCAATTTAACAAACTTCAGAATTACTTCCCTGTTTTCATGACTAACAAGTTCTCTGTCTAGGATAATTGTGTCTGGCTCATTCTTCAGTTTCCAAACTGAAACAATTTCGGTTTGGAAGTTAATTTTCGGAATGAAGATAGGATTGATGTTGGTCTGAGAATCAATGATCTGTGATTACAGGACACCCCCCCCCCCAAAAGAAAAAAAAGCAGTTGGGGGAGATAAGTGTGTATATAGAGAAAGTGTTTACTATGTTAATTAACATTAAGGCAATCTCATTAGTTTGCATAAAGGGAAAGAAAGGGAAGTTTTTATGAGGTAGGTGCTTAATCTTGTGATAGAGACTGGGTGTATTCAAGCATGGTCTTGTCTCCACAATCTGGAAATTTCACCTCATCGATTCTTTTTTTTTTCTTTTTGGTACTGGGGATTGAAACCAGGGGCACTCAACCACTGAGCCACATCTCCAGCCCCAAAGCAGCCTCTCTTTTTCTTGAGTTTACATCTTTAAGAACTCAGGTGGGATAGGTTTGCCTGTAATTTCAGGGACATAAGAGGCTGAGGCAGGATGATCTTAAATTTGAGGCTAGCCCCAGCAATTTATCAAGCCTGGCTGAAAATTTAAAAATAAAAAGAACTGAGGATGTAGCTCAATGGTAAAGTGCCTATGGGTTCAATGTCCAGTACCAAAAAAATAAAAATACACGATGCAGCAGCAGCACACACCTGTAATCCCAGGGACTTGGGAGGTATAGGCAGGAGAATTGCCAGTTGGAGGCCAGACTCAGCAATTTATCAAGGTTCTTATCAATAGCCTGTCTCAAAATAAAAAATAGAAAGAGCTGGGGATGTAACCCAGTGGTAAAGCACCCTGGGTTTAATCCTAGTACCAAAATAAAATTAGAATAAAAAGTCTATCAATTGCTCTGAGTAAACAAAAGGGATGTTTTAGACCAGTAGTTGTGTAAACCTTTTTCTTCTTCTTCTTCTTTTTTTTTTTTTTTAAGTAGATAGCAGTAGGAAAAAGTGAAGGCTTTTTGCTTGTAAAAACATTTACTGTCTCCTGGCAACCTGCAGTGATGCTATGCAAGTCTGACAATAGATAAATGTTTTCCAATGTCATAAAACTTTACAGTAATACAGGAAAGTTACTTAACTGTTTACCTCAGGAGTTGATGTTCTTATTCTCAAGTTTGAGAAGATCTTGATTATGAGCTAACTTCATAGTATCATCCATTGTTAACAGCAGTAGAGACTGAGAGTCAAGCTGTTTTGTCCAAACTTTGTATTTTTTATACTGGAAAACTGAGATGCTCAGAGATTAAATGGCTTTCCAAAGTCATGCAGTTATCTTAGTTGTAGAGCAGGGACTAAAATATTCATCCTTGTTAGTTAAAATCCACTATGCTTTTTCCACTATGGCATGTTCTCTAACCTGATAGACTGAGGGCTGAAGCTAAATCAGATAGTGGGCTGGAAGAGTAACTCATTGGTAGAGTGCTTACCTGGTGAGCGTGGCCCTAGGTTGGATCCCTAGCACCGAAACATTAATTAATTAATCAGTTAAATAACGTATGTGGGAAGCTGTGCAAATACTATGCCATTGAAAAGAAAGCAAAATAAAAAGTCCCCAAGAATCATAGAATGTTTGAAAAGTAAGTTGTATTTTTAAGGCATATATAATGGGGTCTGATAACGTATAGTCAGTACAAATGTATTCTTCTAATGAAGTTACCTACTTTTCAACTGGAATGTGGGCATATTTAAGGTGAGACTGCTACAGTTGGTGGGTGTATGTGATCACGCAGTGTGTAAATAGAGTTTGGATTAGGCCAGGGAGGAACACTCAGGCCTATAGGACCCAGGAATCAAGAGGACAGGTAGTAGATAAACTGAAGAACAAATGGTGATTTTAAAAAGGGGCACGAGACAAGACAAAATGGTCTTGCTACAGGTCAGTAGCTCCCACACAGTAGTTCTGTGGACATTCCAGTGTTTGCTGTCTTAAACTGTATAAAGAAAAAACCATTTTGGTTGGGAATTGGGATTAAGATTTAGGTCTTAAATTCAGGTTTCTTACACAGGGTTACAATTTGTTGTATCATAGGTGAGGTCTGGATACAAGACAGAAATAGCACAGTCTACACAGTGGCATTTAAAAAGGGCACTCCCCCTCGGGATTGAACCTAGGGGTACTTGACCACTGAGCCACATCCCACATCCCCAGCCCTTTTTTTGTATTTTATTTAGAGACAGGGTCTCACTGAGTTGCTCAGGGCCTTGCTAAATTGCTGACACTGGCTTTGAACTTTCAATCCTCCTGCCTCAGCCTCCTAAACTGCTGGGATTACAGGTGTGCGCCACTGAGCGCCACAGCATTTTTTTTCTTAAAACAAATCAGAACATGAGTATTACCCTCATAATGATGATCTGTTTTTCTCTGAAGTCTTATTTTTTTTCTTGTTCTATATATTGCTGTAAATACTCAAATTGAAATAAAAAGTCTTTGCCCTAAAATAAATAAAAAATAAAGAAGGGCCATACACACTAAGCTTCAGCTGATAGAATGCAAGAATGTGAGCTCAATGTTGTCAGACATTTTTATTTTTCAAAAATTTGATAGATGGATTCTTCTTTAGCTGTATGTGTTCTAAATTAAATCAGTGTGTAAGCAGGCCTAGAGAATAAAAATATAAGACAAATTTGTTTTCCTCTATTTTATTTGGCAAAGCTAACTACAAATCGACCACCTCTTTGCAAACTCTAAGGAAATAGTTGGTATGTTGACTGTTGTGGACTGTTCCCACCTCCAAGGGTTCACTTAGGGTACCACATATTGTTTAAAGATTTTAGTCCAGAAATGGTTGCCCTCTTTTCACAAAGCAGTAGATTATTTGAATGTTTTATTTAGAGGTAGCAAATTCACATTAGTATGTAAGAACATAATATCTGAGTTTCCTTTAATTCCCTAAAGAATATAGCAGGAATTGAATAGAGATAATTTTATGGTTAGCTTCTAGTGAAGATTAATGTTTTTAATGTAATAAACATATATGAGAAGATTTTCTGGGAAGAAAAAATGCCAATGTATTATTCCAGGCAAACATTATAATAATAGAGGCAGAATGTTCAGCCTCCTTGAAGCTTTGCTCTGTCTGTTCACAAAATCAGATAGGCTGAGAACAAGCTGCAAGGCATGCACAAGAGTTATAATTAACATGAACTGGAGAAAGAGTCAGTGGCTCTGCTTCATGTTGAATTCCATTTGATCTTAATTGAAAGGAGGCTCAGAGTTACAGGAAACAGATCCTTGCATTGAAAAGGCCATGGTAATGTGTTTAGAATTTCCCAAGAAACAGAAAGGGATCTTGAGAGTACAGACATTTGAAGGGGAAGCTAAGCTCTTAACACCTCCCAGAAGCAGAATGCTCTGCCCTGCTTTGAAGGCCTTGGCTCTGTGGTTGATTTTCTCCTCCTCTAATTTTATTTTGAAGTGAGTTGTTCTCTACAACACTATGTCAATTTGTTTTCTCTTAATTTTCTTCTAGTGCTTAGTTACCCGTCACAGCCTACCCATTTCTTTGAACTTATTTTTTTTAATAGTTAAACTGTTTCAAATAAAGTATTGAAGTAGGAACAGGTGGAATGAAGCAATGAAAAGTAAAAGTCGACTCATGGAATCTTTACTTTTAGCTTCCCAAGCACTGCTTTCAAAGAATACAAAATATGAAGGGAGCAAGGGAAAATACCAAAGCAAACCAAAACAAAACAACAAAACAAAACAAAATAAATTAAAAAAAAAAACAAAACAGCAACCATAGCACCATAAACACATAAGTGTGAGCACATTCTCTTGAGAGAGACAGGTAATACCTGTTGCTGAAATAATGTAACATTTTGGAAGGACAATCTTACCTTTTACAGTACCTGATGGAAGGACTAAGTGGGCAGAAGAGAACCCCATGAAAAGCTAATGGTGATTGATGAGTGACTTATGTATATGAAAGTTTGAAAAATATAAAGCTGCTATGAGCACTAGAGGAAAAAGCTAAAACCTAGAAGCTGATTTCATTATTTTTTCCATGCCTCATTAAATAAGTTACACATTTTTTTCAGATAAGCAAATAAGCACTTTGATGTCACTGATGTATTAAATATTTGTTAAGTGCCCAGACAATAGTTAGGTATTGTGAGAATTTAATAGCTATAATTAAAACAAATGTACCAGTGAATACTGACTTAAATCCTTTTTAAACATATGGGGATGGAAATAAAGAAAAGGGCTGGGGATGTAGCTAAGTGGTAGAGTGTTTGTCAAGAAATGCGAGGTCCTGGGTTGGGACTGTAGCTGAGTGGTAGAGTGCTTGCCTAGCATACATGAGGCACTAGGTTTGAACCCCAGCACCACATAAATACAAACAAATAAAATAAAGGTATAAAAAATAAAATAACATTATTAAAAAAAAAAAAAAAGAAATGCAAGGTCTTGGGTTTGATCTTAAGTGCTGCCACAAATGAGTGTGTATGTGTGTGTGTGTGTGTCTGTTTACCTATATAAAACAAAGGACTCCCACCCATAGAAACCTATATTGTCTTCCCAAAAGATGATCATGAAAGATTTCTAGGTTGAGTTACTAGCACTAAACTAAAACTGAACATTCACCTACCCATTTCTTTTTATTGTCCCCAGTACTGTGGAACTCTACCAGGGTTGCTCTACCACTGAGCTACAACCTCTCGCCTATTTATTTATTAATGGTACTGGGGATTGAACTCAGGGGCACTTGACCACTGAGCCACATCCCCAGCACTATTTTGTATTTATTTAGAGACAAGGTCTCACTGAGTTGCTAAGCACCTTGTGGTTGCTGAGGCTGGCTTTGAACTTAGGAACCTCCTGTCTCAGCCTCCAGAGCCACTGGGATTACAGGTGTGAAGCACTGTGCCTGGCCCCCTTTTATTTTTTATTTTAAATATTTGTACAGTCTTGATAAATTGCAACCTTCCTGCCTCAGCGTGTGCTACTGTGCCTGGCCCATTCTTCAAAGTAGATTGTCAGTTATCAAAATTTTACGAAATTATTGATTTTTTTTATGATAACTTATGTTTTTTCCTCAAATGGAAGTTAGATAAGAGAAAATAATGGTAAACCACAGCAGAGAAGAATTTTAAGTTAGAATTTAGGTTCTTCAATGAGATGATATTTCATTTCTGGATTTGTTCATTGAATATATACATATTCATATTTATATATACACTATCATATTTACATGTGTATTCATACACACAAATTTTTCCCCTCAGTACTGAGGATTGAACCTAGAGGCACTCTACCACTGAGCTATATCCCCAACACTGCTAAATTGATAAGGCTGACCTTGAATTTACTATCTTCCTGCCTTAGTATGTGGAATTACAGGTGTGCACCACCTCAAACTAATATGTAAGGAATACTTACTTTATGTTCAGTGCTCTGAAAGGTATAGGGGGCCAAGATGATGGGCAAAGTAAACAAGAACTCTATTCTCATGGAGCATCCACTGTAGTGTTAGAGAAGCAGAATGAATAAGTAGATGTATAGGCGAGCAACAATATTTCAAATACTTAAACTGTACAGATTGAAGTAACATGGAGTCTCTTTCTTCTTGGTTTATTGCTTTTTGCCCCTGGAATGCTTTCAATTTAAATTTATTGGCTAAATGCATCTGTTCCTAAAACTGTACGTAAGAGAAAAAAGAGATAATGTAAAAATTAAAATGTCATCAATCTGGCTTTAAGAGCAAAAGGAAATGGATTCTTGGCTGAAGATTAAGTAAGAAAACAGTGGAGAAATTTTCAACAGTTACAGATTTAGCCAGCAGTTTTGCCTGGACTAAGACTGTAAACAATTTGTACTTTTAAGTTCTCCAAATTCTGTCATAATGATATTTTACAATTAAAGCATTGCCAAATCCATGCCCTTGAAGGTTTTTCTAAGCTTTCCCCCCCTTTTTTCTCGGTCCTCATAATTATTTAAATTTTATTTTTGTACTTTTTGAAGTTTCTATTTTATATTTATTTTTCCCTATTACTCCAATTTGACCCCCTGTTCCCCCTGTTGGAGTTAATAGAAGCATGTTTTGGCAGATTATTTGGCCTATTTTCAGTCCAAAGCCCTCTCCACACCCCCACCCCATCTGGGGAATTGAGGATCATATCCATTGCCTTGAGCATGCTGGGCAAGTACTCTATGAGTGAACATAGGCTCTCAGTCCTATTTTTGCAATTTTACATTAAGATAGCATCTCAAGGGGCTGGGTGAGCTAGTGCATGCCTGTAATCCCAGTGGCTTGGGAGGCTGAGGCAGGAGGATTGAAAGTTCAAAGCCAGCTTCAGCAATTTAGGGAGGCCCTTTCTCAAAAAAAAAAAAAAAAAAAAAAATTTTTTTTTTTTTTTTTTTTTTTAAATGGTTGGGGAAGTTACTCAGTGGTTAAGAGATCCTCTATTCAATTCCTGGAAGATAACAACAACAACAAAAAAAGAGAGAAAAAGATAGGTTCTCATTGAGTTTCTGTGGGGGGCTTAAACTTTGAATTCTCCTGCCTCAGCCTTCAGACTTGTTGGGATTAGAAATGTCCATCATCGGGCCTGGTTAGAATTCTTATCAACATTTTCAAGCACATTTTTCGTTATGTTCTTACAGATACATAATACAATAGAGGTCTATAGAATATATCAGCTAGGACCAAATAAAACACAAAAGATGGTTAAATTTAGTAGATTATGATTTATAGGCTGTTTCCATTAGAGTGATTTATTTTGTTAACATCATGTCTAATAACTTACTTAACATACATGGAAATGTTTTGGAAATAAGTTCAGTAAGCATTAGGAATAAATATGGAATGCTTTATTTTGTCTATTATTGGCTCTAGGGTCCATTGTGTTTTTTGTTTGTTTGTTTGGTTTCGGTATTGGGTATTGAACCCAGAAGTGGTTATTCTTCTGAGCTGTATTCCAAGTTTTTTTAAACTTTTATTTTGAGACAGGGTCTCACTAAGTTGTCTCGGGTGGCTTGATTTTCAGTTATTTCACCTTAGCCTCTGGAGTAGCTGGAATTACAAGTGTGCATCCTTGCACTCAGCTTCTTTCAGTTTTCTTAAGGGAAAAAGCCAGAGACAGAACAGTTTTGATAAGGTATACCTTTGTTTCAATAGGAGGAAGGAAACAATATATGAATTGATTTGCATTAAAGACCAGGAGACGGTAGGTAGGACTGTGACAACACTGGTTGATGCTGAGAATTAGGTGGATGTGTATAAGTTGTGGGAAAGATCTCACTTTTATCTTCTTTGTTGAGTTTTGAATCATGGGAATGTTTTAACTTTTGAAAAACAAGCATGCAAAACATTAGAAATAAAGTCACCTTTATTAGCCATAAATTAAACCATTAGTGTGTACTTAAAACTTAAGACGCAAATTATCTTCTAAAACGCAGACCTTAAAACTTAATTTTATAGCATGAGATAGAACCATTAATACATAAATCTTGGACTTTGACATTTCCTAAGGCTCTTGAAGAGAACTTCTCATCCTGTATGTTTGACTTTAGAGTGTCTCACCTGATTTTCCTTTAGGAGTTAATAATTCAAAACGATGAAATTCGTGTAACTGTAAAGGTAGAAAACACCCCTTTATATTTCAAATCATTTCCAGATTTTAGGTCTTGCCAAGATTGTACCCATCTCAAGGGGATAACATGCGATTCTCCATCAGCAGGCTCCATCATTAGGAGCTCATGATGGTTCCCAAGTGCATTCATTTCTACCCAGGACCCTGTTACCTGAGGACACACAGAAGGTGTCTGGATATGTGTAGCAGGAGTCAGACATTTTACTGGCTCCTATCATGACCCTGTACTTACGTAGGAGACCAACGTTCCACATTCACACAATACTACGTGCCCCACCTCCACATAGCAGGGCTGCATGCAGGAGTTGGAGAGAAACTGAGGAGATAATATCATGGAGTGAATCTGGTAGTGGTAGAGAAGCAGGCAGCAGAGAAAAGGAATGGGTGGTGCACCGTTTTCCTTAAAGGTGGAGGATCTGAATGAATGAAAAGTATGTTCTTCCACTTACTCCGCATTTTTTTTGTGTGTCAACTCTTGTTTAAATCTGATGCCCCGGGGACAAGCTAAAGAGTCATAGTTTATCTAAGAGAGACAAAAATCTGAGGACAGGATATCATTGTAACTTGATGCTGGATTTGTTGACATTTGAGACAAAACCCTGGAACTTTTATCTAAATAGAAGTGTCACCATATTTTAGTTTAACTGATAAAGTTATGGTCAGGGTGGAAATGCCGTCCTGTGGTTGAAACTGCAGGCTGTTTCCCAGGAAGTTTGTCTTCTAAACTTTGATGATGATCTTGTTTGGAAGAAATAAAACAGGCCCTGAGAGGAGAGTGAAGATTCACACACCAAGTGAGGTGGGGAAGGAACGCAGGCTCCGGACACTCCAAAAACAACAAAATCTCCTTGTTTTTTTTTTTTGAAACAATGTGCTTTGAGGGAAAAAAAATGATATTAGGCAAATCCAGTGACTCATATTGCCTCAACAATCTTATTATGTATAGATCTACTTATATAATATTGCCTTTAAAAATGAGAGAGAAGCCACCAGGGGTGGTAGCACACACCTGTAATCCCAGCAACTCTGGAGGCTGAGGCAGGAGGATGGCAAGTTCAAAGCCAGCCTCAACAACTCAGCTAGGCACTGAGCAACTTAGCAAAATTCTGTCTCAAATTGAAAAATAAAAAGGGCTGAGGCTATGGTTGTGGCTCAGTGGTTAAGTGCCCCTGAGTTCAATACCTGATACAAAAGTTGGGAGGAGGAAAAAACAGCTCCCGCCCCCCCAAAAAAAATTAAAAAGAAAAAACTCTCAACATATCTTTAGTTTTTGCTCAGAAGTATATAAGTGATATTTCATTTTATTTCCACTGAAATAACATGTGCTTCATTTACTTACATACTTCAGATTTTATGAAGGCTATTAGGACAAAAGATTTCACCTTTTGGGGTCTTCTCTCTGGTGAAAATTCTACCTCTGGAGACAATGGAGTAGTTCTTTATCAAACACAGAGTTGGCTTAATCCCACACTAATCATGCTTCCCAGTGTGGTAACCAGATGAGGAAGTGATGTCAGTGTGGTGTGAGAGGACATGCAAATCTGTGGTTAGGTCTGCAAATAGCCTTGTGGAGTTCAGGTGCCCAATTCCCAGTATTTGTTTTCCGTACCCTTCTGACATCTTCTTGTCTAGAATATGAGGCATTTACTGATTCTACTTCTGGGAATACATTTGGAGATCCCACCCGGAAATGACAAAAGTTCACAAAGATAATTAGGGGACTGAAGTTGACTGCTAGACACTTTGTCAATGGATTTTGTTTGGAAGCAAATCTTGTACTAGAATTAAGGCTGCTATGTTCTGTATATAATAAGGTAAAGACTCATTGAGCTGAAAGGAACTTTTAGACCTAGTTTAAAACATTTTATAAATGAAGAAAAGAAAACTTGGGCTAAGTAATTATGTCACTGTGAAATTTAAGCCTTTAGTTTAAATCCTACATTTTGTATCTACTTACTCAATGGCTTGCCACGTTTGCTTTTTTGTTTGCTTTTTTGGTGGTGTGGGGGCTTGAACATGGGCACTGTGCCATTGATTTATAACCCCAGTGCCCTGCCCTGTTCTTGGTACAAGGGATAAAACCCAGGGTTGCTTAACCACTGAGCCAAATCCCCAGCCATCTTTATATTTTACTTTGAGAAAGGTTTCATTAAGTAGCTTAGGACCTTGCTAAATTGCTGAGGCTGACTTTGAATTTACCATCCTCCTGCCTCAGGCTCTGGAGCCCCTGGGATTACAGGCATGCACCAACGCACCGGGCTCCTTTTTATTTTTTATTTTGAGTTGCCATCACAATCATAATCAGTTAAGTTCCTCTAAAAAGGAGGCAAAGAGAAGTTGAATCATGAGAACATCATCCTATACATGGGGTACTGGTGCTGCTCCAGCACCCCAGGAGGCAAAGGGTTTTGAGATTTCCAGTGCTCCCTTCCTTGTTTATTCCTACAGCAAACATTCATAGCCTATGTCAAGTTGAGACTCTCTCTTTTTTCTTAACAACTTGAAAAGACTGAACATGCCATCACACATCTGACTACTTAAAGTGCTGAATGTAGATAGGCTCAGAATTTCCCCTGAGCTATGGCAGGATAAGGTATTTTTTGACTTCACATGACAAGGGCTAATGATAATTCTCTTTCTTGACTCGTCTTTTGAACATTACCAACATTTTAACCCCAGATTACAACCTTATTTTACCACAAGTTCAAGCACTATGAATAAGAACTGCAGAGGCAAGGGCAGAAAAAGGCACAGATATGGTTCTGGCTTGTGATGTCCTAGATTTCCCTTAAGCATATTAACTATTGCAAGATAAAGGTCAGCAAAATTGAAGAGAGGAACCACAAAATTGCTGGATTTCAACTCTTATCATGACTTTGAAGGAATGGGCGAAAATAATAAATGTCCATTATTATTTTAGTGGTAGATTTTATTTCACTTCGTTTCTGAACAGCACAAAAGATCTGCTGAATGCTATCATTAGTTACTCCATACTTTTTTTTTTATCATACTGTTTATAACATTTTATTGATTAATCATATAATTAATATTTTATTCTTTTTTCTGTCTATAAATCATCTGAGGGAGGGAGCTATGATGCTATTGTTCAGTGCTATATTCCCAACAAAATTAAAATATGGTACCCTTCCTCAAAAATAACTAAGAATTTCAAGACAACAGGGTACATGCCTGTGACTCTGGTGCTGCTGGTGTGTAATAAGCACTCAATAAGAATCTATTCACTGAGTGACTTAGTATTCTGAATGAATACATCTTTTGTTCTGAAGACTAAAAATTGTATACTACTGATGATATTAGAGCTATACTACCATATCTATACTACTATATTTTTTCAATAACCACTGTCAAATCTTCCTACCTTTAGTAATAATATTTAATAATAGAGCCGATGGTTTGCAACTGGCTTGGCTACTGTTTCCAATTACTTTGGCTGCATTGAATTTAAACCTTGAAAGACCCAGATTAATATACATCCTCCTCCTTCTCCTCCTCCTCCTCCTCCTTTTTCCCTCCTCCTCCTCCTCCTCCTCCTCCTCCTCCTCCTCCTCCTCCTCCTTCCTCTAATTCAGGGGTAATTTACAACTGAGCTACATCCCCAGTCGTTTTAGTTTTTATTTTGAGACAGGGTCTTGCTAAATTGCTGAGGGTGGCCTTGCTCTTTCCTCAGCCTCTGAAGTATCTGGGATTACAGGGGTGCACTATTGCAACTGGCTTGACTACTGTCTTCCAATTACTTTGGCTGCATTGAATTTAAACCCTGAAGGACCCAAATTAATATACAAAGAAATATAAATTTACATCTTTTAAAAATTATTGTTATAGATACAGTTCCTTAGTTATATTAAAATAATACAGAAAAAGAAAACACAGTTGCAAAACTACTCTGCTTTGTATCTGGGAAGTTTCAAACCTCTGATGTAGAGCAGACTACCTTAGAAAGAATAATAGCTTGAAGCTGAAATTTACTCAGTACTTCACAAATCAATGACAAATAAGTTTCTCCACTCAGTCCGCTACAAAGTATTTTTCCTCCATTGGAGGGATACACTTGAACTTTTCCAGAAATGATCTGATTCTGGAGCTGTCAGAGGAAACTTCTTTGGAAATTACCACATCCATCTGTAATAATAAGCTAACCTGGTTCATGTAGGAAAATGTATTTTTAAAAATAAGCTTCATCTTCATTCTTTTGCTGTGAAACACCAAGTAATTTAATAATAGAGCCGATGGTTTGCCTGAGTTAAATCCTATAGGACTTCGTTTTCTCCAGTCAAGTTTCTCATCACATGTCAGTCCCAAGAACCTTTAGATGTGTTCCATGCTATTTTTTTCATCCTTCATGTGACTAATTATTATTTTCCTTCCTCGGTTTTCTTTAAAATGTGTCATGGGAGTGGAAACTATGTGGATATTCTAAAACTCGGCCTGCCCTCAGAAACCTGATAGAAAGAGAACAATCTTTGGAGAAGGAAATTTGTATTTGAATCTCACTTTGACCACTTTTTTTTTCCTGTGTTCTTTTGAAAATTTATTTAATCTCTCAGGATCTCAGTTTATTTTCTCTAAAGTGGAGAGGATGCTTCCCTGGCAATGTTTGTTTTAAGGTGCATGGTGGGGTTGGTGCAATAGCTTAGCGGTAGAACAACTGCCTAGCATGTGTGATGCCCTGAATTCCATCCCCAGCACTGCAAACAAATAAATGGATATAAATAGAAAGATTCCTGATGATAGAGTCAAGTCGAATGATACCTGATAACTATTTAATACTTGGTAGATGTTATGATGGTGGTAAAGAAGTCTCATTTTTATGTATAAGTTTTATAAAGTATTTTTTTCTCATTTTCAAAGTAATACACACTCATCATAGAAGAATGCTTTTAAAAACACAAACACACACAGCACACGCTATCTAGATGTCACATAGTCATTAGCATGTTGAAAAAAAATAAAAAAGGCAACGGAGATTATAGAGAGGTTCTTAAACATTCAACCTTTGACTTTTTATTTTCCATATTTTTTTGGTATTGGAGATTGAACCCAGAACCTTGCATGCCAGGCTCCTGCTTTACCACTGAGCTACCCCAAGCCCTTTTTCAAAAATTTTATGTTAAGACAGGATCTTGCACAATTGCTCAGGCTGACCTTGAACTTGCCATCCTCCTGCCTCAGCTTCCAGAGTAACTGGAAGTATAAGAGTGTGCCACTGCACCTGGTGTCTTTTGACTTCTTGAGGCAAAAGAGTTTTGGAATTCAAAACAATTGCTAAAGAGAGAAAAGATGTGGCTATAGCAACTCTGGCTGCTTTATTGCAATGAGTAGAGAGTAACTTCTATTTGTTCAGGTCCAGACAGAGGCTTTGGGTCATAGAAACACAGATGAGCTGTTGGACCAGGTAAGAAAGTTACTCACCCTTTAATAGTTTGCAAATTGAGTCCAATGAACATTGTTACACTCACATGTATTATTTTATATCATGAGTTAACTCCTTATAGTTTAATGTTTGACAGTGAAAAGCACAAGAATGAGAAGTTTACTGGGCATACTGTTCATCCGAACTGCTCTTTAATGTAAACTTTCATTCCTAGCAAAATAACAGAAGTCATAAGAGAGAAGCATCAATGACTTGAAGAGGAAACAGACCTTACCAGTAAGTCTGAAAGGACAAGGAATAGCTGGGACCCCAGCTGTGCACCCTCATCCCCTCTAGTAGTGGATTCTAATTTGACTGTAAGAGCCTCTAAGCTACATGCTTTCCAGGAAGGAAAGCACTGCCACAGCTAACTGTGGAGAACAGAGGACACTTTCCTAAAGAGATCTGGAAAGCTCTGAGTCACAAGAATTAATCAGGGCCTCAGCATTGATGCAAGCATTGATTTGGGCACATTGGTAACCTGTTCTGTAGGTCTTTATGGAAAGTGACTTAATGATATGTTGCCACCTGCTATTTTGGGGATCTATCCAGTGTTGAACAATTTATATGCAACATATTGACCAGGTTAATTTTATTCTTTCTCCATACTAGAGATTGAATCCAGCAGCACCTTGTCCTTGAACTACACTCCCAGCCCTTTTATTATTGTTATTATTATTTATGATGAGGCAGGGTCTTACGAAATGGCAGATACTTGTGATCCTCCTGGCTCAGCCTCCTGGGTTGCTGGCAGGTTAAACTTAAGTTTGTTTTTTTGTTTGTGTGATGATTAGTAGTGACAGTAATTTTATTTTAGTCACCTTCACCCACATTATGTTGTATTAACAGTGACAGCAACTATTACTAGCCTTAATCTGAAGTAGGACTTAACAATATGGACACCGTATACATATTGGAAAGGAACTAATAACTTAATGATAATCTAACAGATAATTTAACAATGTTAATTGATAAAACTCTGTCCTACTGACTGATTACCTAGCTGAAAGGAGAACAATACAACAATAAAGAACCAAACTGGACAGCTCAACTTAAGTTACTGAATAATTTTTTTGCTTTCTAAATTTAAAATTTGAGTGAAAATATTATGACTGCTTCCACACTGTATTTGAAAAATGAAATCTGATTTGGTAAAGCAGCAATTTTTTCAATATGTCCAGCTTTAAATCAAAGAATTGAATGTGATCAAATCAGCATTATATCAAAAGAATGACCAGAACATGATCACATATTCCAACTCTCTGGTCTTTCTGTTTGTTTGTTTCATTTTGTTTTTATTTTTAAAACCATCTAAGGTTTGGGGTGAGAGATAGAGACTAGATAGTTGGTGTGTTTCATGTGTTTCATTGAAAGGATCTATTAATCAGCCCAGAGGCCCTGAGAGCAGGAAATTACTGGTGGATATTAAAGTTGTAACACTGGATGGGACCACCAAAAGAGTAGAGGTTAAAGAGAAGAGCAACCAGTGAAGGAGACTAACAAGTGAAGAATGAGTGTGGGTGGTGGAAACCAGGTGAAAAAATAAAACAAAATAAAAAACAGTGTTTGCCAGGAGGAAATTGCTCACTGGGTGAAATACTGTGGACAGGGTAGGAAAGATTAGGAGGGGGGATTGGCCGCTGATGCTTACTCCTCTTCTTTATATGTGTGTGTGTGTGTGTGTGTATACACACACACATATGTATAAAGAAGAATACATCCACATATAAACACACATATTCTTCTTAGTTGTAAATATTTGCTACTTTGTTATGTGGTGCTGAACTTTGAACCCAGTGCCTCACACATGCTAGGCAAGCGCTCTACCACTGAGCTGCAATCCTAGCCCCCTGATTCTTACTCTTGAAATGCTCATTTAACCCATTTTCAGGTGGGGAAAGAAAATCCTAGAGAAGAGAAACAACTCCCCTGAGGCTCTCTGTTCTTAGTTGTCAAAATTTAGAACTATTTCAAGCCAGATGCAGTGGTGCATGCCCGTAATCCCAGCAGCTTGAGAAGCTAAGACAGGACTGCAAATCCAAATCCAGCTTCAGCAAAAGCGAGGCCCTAAGCATCTCATTGAGACGCGGTCTCTAAATAAAATACAAAACAGGGCTGAGGAGGTGGCTCAGTGGTCATGTTCCCCGAGTTTAATCCCTGGTACATGCCCCCACCCCCCAAAAAATTTAGAGTTATCTTATACCTTGAAAATGACTCAACCTACTGTCAAGTACTATTTACTTTAACTTTTAAGGCATATATTTCACATTTTTGCTTTGCCACATGTTGTACTACACTTTTTTTCACTCTCCTTAGTATTCCTTTTTATTATATTCCAGAGGACTTTGAAACCTGATAAAGATGATGGGCAACAGCATAATTAAATGAACAATGTGGGAGCCCTCTGAGGGTTGAGCCATAAAAAGGAACTGTAGTGATTTATTGCTCCACAGAGTTTGTTCTCATACATTCATTGTGTATCCTACCATGGAGTGTTCAGAAATCACTACCAGTAAAAGTTAGGATATAATCTGTGGTTGACCTTTTATAAAGATAATGACAGATAAAACAACGTGGTCTTGAATTCTTTGCTAGTTAAAATAGTCATAATTTGTAAACATAAACCAACTAAACTTGGCTTTATTGTTTTAGGCAAAAAAAAAAGTCTTATTTATTTTATTTTGGAGTGTTCCTTGTATTTTTTCTGAAATAGAACTGCTGGTTAAATGACAGCTCAGAGAGAGTTGGCTTTCCAAAGGAGAATTAGAAAGCCCTTTAAATAGTTAAAGAAAGCCTTTGTTACTTTGGATGAAGCAATGTTTGTTGTCTGTTAGAAGTACATTTATTCTCTTGTTTGTTGTTGAATTTTTTCCTTTTTTATTGAATTGTGAGGATGTGACCACAGAGGATTTTTGCTGGGCACGGAGGAGAGCTTCCAAATATAATGCAACAGAAGATTTTTTTTCAGCCTTTATAAGAGAATATGAGTCTGTTTTATTTTTTATTTATTTTATCACAATAGTTGAAAATTCTTGAACAGATTAATTGTCTTACTTGAATTAGAATCAGTTGCCTACTGATTTGCCTGGATGATGTTCTCAATTCTGGTTTGTTTTTTTCATTCCACTGAGCAAACATCTGCAGGGCATTCTTGAGGGCAACATAGTGATTACTGAGCTCTACCCTATTAGAAATACAACTAGTTTTCAACTATGAAAGTCTATAAAAGCCACTTTTTTAGAAGTGTCTAAACTTTGGAACTATTCAATGATACTCTATTTTTGCCAGCAATACACAATATATATATTTTTTAATGTAAAGGGCAAGGTATTGAACAGACACTTCACAGAAGAAGCAATACAATCAATCAATAAATACATGAAAAAAATGTTCAACTTCACTAGTAATGAGAGAAATGCAAATCAAAACTACTCTAAGATTTCATCTCACTTCAATCAGAATGGCAATCATCAAGAATATCAGCAACAATAAGTGTTGGCGAGGATGAGGGGGGAAAAGGTACACGTATACATTGCTGGTGGCACTGCAAATTGATGCAGCCAGTCTGAAAAGCAGTATGAAAATTCCTCGGAAAACTGGGATCGGAAGCACCCTTTGACCCAGCTATCCCACTCATTGGTTTATAACTAGAGGACTTAAAATCAGTATACTAAAAATTAATTAAATTTCATTTAAATTAATACAATTTAACAAAGTCAATTTAAATAACATTTAATATAGATTAAGTCATTGAATATTAACTATATAATAAAAATATTAATAAAATTAATTTTAATAAAAATCCTCTTAGTGGTTTTAGAAACTACAGGTATCAGAGAAATATTAGCTAGATATTCTACTTTTGTCTGCTGTCTCATTTTGCCTAACTTAAGCTAGAAACTTTTGTTTATCTTTTATCTTAATTTACCAAGATGAAAATGGGAAGACAAAACACCCAGTAGCTACACACATCAGCTTTTCCTTTGTTTTTTCTAAATTTTGCCTTAACATTGACATTATTTTATCCAGTATCCAGGTATTATGTTTTTATGTTAAAAGCATATGCCGTTTGATTTCAATCTCTTTTCAAATACATATATCTAAATCCCTGTTGCTTCTGTCATACTCACCAGATGACTATTATAGTATTTTAATTTAATCCCATCTTGATTTTTGCTTTAATCTAACAATTATTTGGAATTGTTTCTATGGCCCTAATTTCATTGTATATGGAATTTTATTTATTTTTTTTTTTGAGGAGTCAAAATTCTTCTAATTTTAGATGCACAAGGAATTGCAGCGTGTGTGATAACACCTTTACGGAATTGGCTGGCGTTTTCATTGTGGTCTAGGGCATGGTAAATTTTGGTGGTTGTAGCCTGTGTGTTTGAACATGGTATGTAGTTTTGTGTGCATGGTACAACTTCTTGGTATAGCTACTCAGTCAGGCTTCTTAAGTGCATTACACAGCTCTTCTCTATCCCCTCCCTGCTTGTTGGTGGTTCCTTGTTTGGGTTCTGAGAGAGGGATGTTCAGTTTATGCCTTTTAATCTGCAGGGTTTCCCATGTTTTTGCTCTATATACCCCACGGTGTGGTACCCCAGATAACTATCTTATTGTTGTCCTGTGCTCTGTGATCCCTGGTATGTAATACTGAAAGCATGAAGCAGCCTGTTACCTCTCAGCTTCTGGAAGTGAACTGTTTTCTTGCACGTTCTATATTTGCTTTTGTCTTTTCAACTTGATCTACTCTTTCATAATCTATTTTTGTGTTCAGTCCTTGAAATTCTCATTCTTATTTTGGATCACTGAGCATTTCAAATGTCCTCTTCTAATTTCTATGAGGATTTGGTGGTAGAAGGAGAAAGAGAGGTGAAACATGCTCATTTTCAGCCTTTAAGATTGAACTTCAAATCTTAGTGTAGTTTTGATTTTCACTTCTCTAAGTGCTAGTGATGATGAGCATATTTGCATCTATTTGTTGATTAATTTTATATCATCTTGGGAGAAGTGTCTGTTCAGGTCCGTGGCCCATTTATTGAATGGGTCATTTTATTTATTTATTTATTTATTTATTTATTTGTGTGTGTGTGTGTGTGTATTTAGATTTGTGAGTTCTTTCTATACCCTAGAGATTAGTGCTCTATCTGATGTGTGATGGGGCAAAAGTTTTCTCCCAAGATGTAGGATCTCTATTCACCTCCCAGATTGTTTGTTTTGTGGAGAAGAAACTTTTTTAGTTTGCATCTATCTCATTTATTGATACTGGATTTTAATTCTTGTGCTATAGGAGTCTCATTAAGGAATTTTGGGACTAATCCCATATGATTGGAATTAGGGCCTACTTTTTCTTCTGTTACATGCAAGGTCTCTGGTTTTATTCCTAGGTCCTTGAATCATTTGAGTGGAGTTTTGTGCATGGTGAGAGATAGGGGTTTAATTGCACCTCCCTCCAGTTAGAATGTCAGCGATTTTTGAAAATGGCAGCTATTATGAAGACAACAACAATAAGTGTTGGTGAGGATTTCAGGAAACATGTACACTCCTACACTGTCGGTGGGACTGTAGATTGGTGCAGCCAATATGGAAAGCAGTTTGGAGATTCCCTGGAAATTTGGGAGTAGAACCACCATTTGACCTAGCTATCCCTCTTTTTGGTCTATACCCAAAGGATTTAACAACTGCAAACTACAGGGACACAGCCACATCAATGTTTATAGCAGCAAAATTCACATTAGCTAAATTGTGGAAACAACTTAGTAGATGAATGCATAAAAAATGTGGCATTTATACACAATTAATATTACTCAGATACTTACCCTCTCGCTCAGTCCAGGAGACGCTAGCGACCTTCACTACCTCTGTCAGAGCCTGGTTGGGACAGCTGGTGCCTCGGAGAGGACAGGCTGATCCTGCCTGCCTCCCATGTACCCTTTGTCACAGGGAGCGACATTAATGTGAGACCAAATAAAATCCAGTCATAGACATTAATAGAATATCTCAAAAAAGTATTTAATAAAAAGGCTAGCAAATACAGGGTCTTTAATGAAACTTTAATAAAATTTATGAGACAAGGAAACTGAAAGCACAATATTTTCTTAGGAACTTTTCTGTTTGGTGTTATTCTTTACAATATAGAAGCTTTTCCTAAGAATGCAGGGAGTATGAAATTTCTAAGGCTATCTTGCTGTTTTCTCCATTAAACCCCTTGTCTTAAAAAAAAAAAAAAATCTTGAATCTGTATTAATCTTTGTGATTTTCTGAGTACCTGTATAACATATTTTTCTCAAGAATGCAGTGAGGTCGCCGTTTCCAAGAGCTCTTCAATTCTGAAATATAAGAAGTGTGTTTCCAGGCATTGAAACCCAAAGGCTCACCTAGACACAATGGAGTGAGCAGAATATATAAAAATCTCTCATGACAAATCTGAACTCTGCTTTTCCCAACCATGTGAAGTCTACTGGAATCAGATTCCAAGTAATTTGGCAAGTGGAAGCCAAATATATAGTTTGATATTCTTCTCGGGAGTAAGCCGTGTGATGTGACAGGAAGGCAGATTTTAGTGCTGCATTTCTGATTGTATCCCCCCAAAAGTTGTTCCATGCATATCATGCAAGAATGGAACCTCCAAAAAATGAATAAATAAAAAAGAGGAAATTTGACGTAAGAAGGCTGGATAATATTTGCATGTTCGTGTATTTTTACCACACATCATACCTTCTTATTTCTTCCTTGCTCTGATTTGAAGCATATGCTTTCATTTTTCATTTTGGCTTACTATGTTATCACTTAATAATAATTCAGTAAATTTACTTAGAACAAGAAAGTCACGTAATGACTCATGTCTTAGAGATGCTTTCAAATAAAAGTAATTGTGCATTTTGTACCATAGAGTATTCCCAGTGTTTCCTAGAATTGTTGCAACTGACGCTGGAAGCTTTGAAATAGAGCAAGAGGCATAAGGGCTGTGGCTTGTGACCCTTCCCAAAGTATGTAAGATTGATAGACATTGAATGCAGATAAAGAACTATGCATCATTGAATTTTTTCCTGTCACTAAAATGCTAGTAGAGCTCAAGGAATTGTGAGTCTCTTTGTCTACAGTACAGGAAAAATAAGAAATTTAAAGACTTGAGTTCCATACAATTTCTGATAACATACCTTAGGTTCTCAGCTTAAAAACACAAAAAGAGAAATGTCCTCATTTTCCATAGCATTTGGAAACTTTTCATAGGTTGGAAACTTTACTATCAGAGCTCATCAGTTCTCAGACATTTATATGTTTTGAATACTTGGCCAATGTGACTTTGGGATGCGTCCTCCAGTTGTTGTTTCAGTGATTTTGTTCATGCCTAACAACTGGTGGCATCTTAATTTTGGTCAAATAATGTAAATGTTAAGGTGAAATTTAGAAATAAGAAAGGAAAAGCTGATATGTGTGTAGCTACTAGGTGTTTTTCTTCCTTTTTTTTTTTTTTTTTATTTTTGTAAAGTAAAACAAAAGATAAACCAAAAGGTTCTAGCTTAAGTTAGGTAAAATCAAAGAGGAGAAAAAAGAAGATAATGTTGCTAATACTTCACTGCCACCTGTAATTTCCAAAACACCTAAGAGCATTTTTATTAAAATTAACTTAATATTGACGTTTATATTAAGTTATATAGTCGATATTAAATAATTCAATCTATATTATGTTAAATTTACTTTGTTAAATTGTATTAATTTAAATAAAATTTAATGAATTTTTAAATATAAATCATACTATAATTTAATATAAATGGAATTTATATTAAATTATAAATAAATTTAATATTTATTTATAATTTAATATAAACAATATCAATTAATAAAATAAATTTAGATCAAACCATAGTATTAATAAAAGAAATTTAAATAATACTACTAATAAGATTAATTTAAATTAGATTAATTTATATTAAATGATAGTATAATTTGTATTTCAAAATATATTAAATTTTGTTTAAATTAATTTTAATAAAAAGGTTCTGAATGGTTTTAGAAACTACAGGTGTCGGAGAAGTATGTGCTATGCAATCTGCTTTTTCTCTTCTCTGATTTCACCTACTTAAGCTAGAAACTTTTGATTCATCTTTTACCTTAATTTATCAAAAGGTTGTAACTACTCCTATTTTAAAGCTTTTCATCTTTCAAAAACTGTTGTTAGCTTATTTCTCTCCCCAACTTGTTTTGATCCAATGTTTTATAGAATGTGTTTATAAGAATTATTGTAGAGCCCCCAATAGTATGTAGATAAGCAGTCCAGATATTTAATGATACATTCCTACTAATTAACTTTTCCATTGGCAATGGATCACGTGATCCCACTTTGGGGTTGACTCATAGAAATACTCTTCCTTCTGGACATGTTTATCATCTGGAAAACTGAATTAATGTGGAGTGACTTTCGTAGAGAAATGGAAATCAGCAAAATGGATAGGGGTCATAGAATTTGGATTCAAGGCATCTTAGAATTTATCCACTAAGCTTCCTGTTTAGGTCCTCCCCATTGGAATTTTCGCTTGGTAGTTGTACAATGTTATCTTGGATAAACTAAATATTCTCAACGTTTTGCAACACTATATTTGGTTTTCATGTACTCTAAATCGGAGACATCCTTCTTATGGGTTGGGTTTTTCTTGTTTCCTGTAATTACATGTATCGTTTTTATCTTAATGCCATTAAGTGAGGTTGGAACTAGTGGTTCAAGAAGGCTGCTCTGTACAGTTGCTCGCTAAAGTACATCAGAATTGATAACTGGTGATGATTATCTGCTACATTGGAACAAAATTCTATAAACAAAAAGTGCTACAAAAAACAAAACAAATTTTTTTTTTTTAAAAGTACTATAGCAAAAAATCACAACAACAACAACAACTAAAGAAATAAAATAAAATACCCAGTAGCTATCCACTTACATATACCAGCTGTTTTGCTTTCTCTTTTTGTCTACAAACACATGAGTACTTTTTCAAAAGGCCATGCTGTAAAACATAAAAAAAAAAAGGGTTATGGCTTCTTTAGAATAATGCTAAATATTTAGAAGATCCTGGAGTACAGCTCTGGCCCTATTGTCCGGGGACACTGGCAACGGTGTAAAGGTGGGTTTAAAAAGAGGATGCCCTGGTCCACCAAGTCCAACTCCAGCTAGGTTACTAAGAGGCACAGCTGCAGAACGTGGAACCAAGAGTGGATTCCCGTTGGTGCTTCTGCCAGCTCTTAATTTGGCTCCATCTTTAACATTTCCTGGTAAAGAGTTCTGGGAAAGAACTCTGAAGCACAGGTTGTTGATTTGGTTTCAGAGGTATGTCGGGGACACTTTTTGAAGCCCCTCCAAGCCAACTCCTCATCCACTTACCGACACCACCATAAGAATCTTTATTCAGCAAGTGCTGCATTTCGTCCTTTGGAATGTCCAGGATGCTCCCCATCAACTGCAATGCTTCAGGACGTTTGCCTTTTGGTGTCTGGAGAAGAGCGATAAAAAGGTTTTGCATGAGGACTTTGTCCACTTTTCCTTCTGCGCTGTTGCCCAAAGTGGACAATTTCTGTTGTGCGTGGTCCAACATTTCTTTTCGGGGCTCCTTTTGTTTTTTCAGTTCTTCCATCTGTTCTTCCTCGAGATCTAAGTCTTCTCTCGGTCTGGAAGCAGAATCCAACAGAGCATTCGCTTGATCCAAACGTTCCCGCAGCGATGATACTTCTCCTTCTAGCTTTTCGGCCTTGTGCTTCCATTCAGCTATTGACTGTTTTTCTTTGGCTAATTCGGCAGAATGCAGAGCTTTCTCTTCTTCTTGGAAGTGCTCTAGAACCCTTTTCAGGTTACTTGATGACAGGGCACACTGTACTTCTTGGTCCCGTAAGTGTTGAACCTCGTTTTCTCTTAGGATTTTTACTTTGGTCTCTTGAAAAATATCAGAATTCAATGTTTGAGCATCTCCTCTCTCTCCAGGCAACTGGGCTTTTAGTTCTTCAATAGTTTTCTGCAAGTTCTTAATTTCCTCCTCTCTTTCTAAAATTAACTGGCTATGCGCAGCATTCATCTGCTCATATTTGTACTTAAATTCATCCATTTCCTCCTCCTGCTCCCGTAAAGACTGAAGTAGTTGCATTTTACGCTGGTTTTGATTTTCAATTATATTCAGATGGTCTTGAATTTCATCTTCCAGATGATTTTTGACTATATTCAGTTGAGATACCTCCAATTCTAGCTCTGTGATAGCATCAAGAGTTTCAGGCTCAGCCACTGGTACAGCTTGATTGTGCTGTTCCCTAAGTATTTCCAGTTCTACTCGCAGATAGTTGTTTTCTGCTTTCACGTAGGTAAGACTTCTGTCCTTTCTTTCAACGGATTGCCTTAAAGTTTCATTTTCTCTTAAGGCCTGAGAACACTTATCTAAATCCTTTTGTAGTTGTGAACTTTTTTCTTCGAGTTTTTCAATAAAAACTTCTTTCTCATTTATGGCTTGTGTCAATCGCTCCTCTTCTTCTATGTAAGATGCCAAAATTTCCTCAGTTTCTTTTTCATCAGCAGTCATTTGCTCAATATTCTTTTTGAGTCCTGCAATTTCAAAGTCCTTCTCTTGATTGAGTTGAAGTGCACATTCGTGTTTCAGCTTTAAGGCAGAGGTCTTCAAATTGTGTGCATTGGAGAGTTCCTCAATAGTCTGCCTGTGATTATTTGCTTCTTCCAACAGTCTTTTTTCTGCCTGGTGCAGTTTGGCTTCAGTCTCTTCTTTGTCTCTTTGGAGAGTCTCCGTGATAGTGTCTCTTTCTTGAGAGATTTGATTGTAAGCAGCAATAGATTCTTCCAACTTACGCCTTACATCGTCACGTGCTAAAATCAACATTTCATTTTCCGTCTTGAGTTCAGCAGCAACTTTCCTTAAGTTTTCATTGAGCTGTTCCTCTTGAGAAAGATTTTGCCTTAGGTTGCTAACTTCAGCTTCTCGTTCTTTAAGCATGTCATCCTTCCAGTGACTGTTCGAGTCTTCGTTCAGAGAAGTTGGATACTTACTCTTAAATCCAGACAGCTCCTCTTCAAGTTGTCTAATGTGATCCTTAAGCCCCAGGTTTTCCTGCTGGAGGTTTAAACTATTTTTTTGTGACTGATTTAGCTGATCTACTAAATCTTCTACTTTACCTTCAAGCTTCTGCTTAGTTAAATGCAAATCACTGAGGCTCTGTGCATTCTCAGTTAACTTCTCCTTCTGCACATGCAACTCTTGGGATATGTTCATTTGCTCATCCTCAAGTTGACGAACTCTCTTTTTTTCGTCATCTAGATCTTGTTCCAACTTCTTGATGACAAGGTCTCCTTCATTTTGTTGTTTGGATAGCTCATCTTGTATCAAAATCATGTGCTTTGTAGCTTCCTGATTCTGATGATCCAGTTCTTCTAACTCGGCTATCAGCATTTTCTTCTCATTGATAGTCTGATTCAGTTCTTCCTCCTTTGCCTTCAAGTGAAGTTTTAAGTCTAGTAATTGTACATTCAAATTCACGTCTGTTGAAGCTCTGTTTTTCATGACTGGATAGTCACAGCTCAATTTTGACAGTGACATCTGAAGTTCCTCTTTTTCTTGACTCAATGATGACTTCTCTTTTTCTAAAGCTTCAACATGCATTTTAAGTTTCAGATTGTCTTCAGCAAGACGGTTATCCTGGTTTAAACCATTTAGCCTCACGATTTCCTTCTCCGCATCAGCCAGGGCTCGTTGAAGCCTGAGCACTTCTTCCACTGCTGAATGCTGAGGAAGGGTTCTTCCCTTTTCTGCCACAGTAGAACTCTGCTCCCAAACTGAAATTTCATGCTGATGATCATCTAAGTCTGGACTTTGGTTTGGTTGAAGAGTCTTGCTAGTATTTAGTACTTTGCAGATTTCACTTGAGTCAGAATGGTGTGTTCCCTGAGCCTCAGCAATCTGCCTCGAGTGGCCAACTTCAGATTCCTGTTTTGCAACTTCAGTTGATAATCTGTTTGTTTCTTGTTGTGCTACAATTATGTCACTAAAGTCCATGTCATCATCACGAAAGGCTGAAAAATGACTACCGATCAGGGAACCGAACGGAGCCGGTGCGGTTGTTGTTGGCACACCACAAGCTCCCGAGCGTACTGATTGAGCAGCTGCCCGTAGTTGGAACATTTGATCTTGCAGGACAGTCTGTCCTGCCTTAAGATGGCTGACCTCTACCTCTTTCTGTTGCAGTTGATCTTGGCAACTTACAGACTGATGGTTTCTTTGTAGCTCTGGCGCTTCATGCTTTTCTTCCAGGTCAGTACAATACTTTTTCGGTCTTTCATTCTCACATCTTAGTGTGGAATCAGTAGTTTCCATTTCCTTTCTCCGACAATGATGTAAAGCTGCTTCTGGGTCTCCTGAGTCATCCAGAAGCATGTCCCTGGTGAGGGTGGAGCTATGGCCGGTGAGGAAAGCCAAGCTGCTCCCCACCTGAGCCAAGAAGTGGCCCAAGCCTGAGCCCAGGCCTCCAAACCAGGCCGACATCGTGGCCACTTCAGCGAGCCATCGGACCAGCTCTGAGAAGCGCGTCCATCACCATCCACTTCTCTGCCCCGAACGTCCTCCGGCGTCGCCGGGGTCAATTATGACCCAAGCGCTCAGAATTCCTCAGAGCGCGGGGTTCCTGGGGCTCCACCAACCACCAATCATCCCTTCCTGCCTGTAAACTCAGAAGCCTGTCCTGCGCTTTGACCAGGGACCTGCAGCCAGTAGCACACTCACCCCCTGCAGGGCCTCTGCTTCTTCCCTGCACTTGCCTGTCAGCTATTGGCTCACGGGATTGGGCAGGGTTGGCTGGGAGGAGCTAGAGATCCAGGAAAGTGTCCTAGTTTGAGTCCCAAGGCAGTGTGCTGTGGAGCCAGGAAGAATCAATGTTGTAGGTGAAATCCAAAGGTAGTTCACTGGACAGTTCCCTCTTGTCTGGGAGAGGTGGGCTTTTTGTCCCATTCAGTTGCATTCAGTTGACGAGGTGAGGTCTGGCTCCACATTAGAGAATGGAATCTATTTAACTAAAAGTCCCCGATTCAAAAGTAAATCTCACCCCATAACACCAGCACAGACACACCCAGAATAAAAGTTGGCCAAGTATCTGGGCATCGTAGCCCAGGCGAGTTAACATATAAAATTAACCATCACAAAGTCTTAATCAGTCTCAGAATTCAAATTATAATATGGATTAGATTTCACTAAAGAACCACCTTTACCCTTTCCAAAAGTAAATTTTTGCTGTTAATCTATACATTTTCGAGTTCATTTGAACATTATTTGGTCCTTGTTAATTCTGATTGAAGTTTATTTAAGTGCTCAAAAATTCCGCTTAAATTTCACTTAAGAAAATTTGTTTTAGAGCCAATGGGTTGATGTTCACTTAACCTATTGTTGTTTATCAGTGCCAAATATAATCCAGGTTTCAAGAGTACAGAGTGAAATAAAAAGTTGAGAAATTTTCTACTATGGAGTAACAATCCTAAATGTAATTCCCATACCTCTAAGGATCAGAAGGAGTTAAGATAAGGCCCTGCTTTTCAAGGTGTTTAAATTCCAACAAGTTAATGAGGAGGCAGTTTTGTAGAGTTGGGGACAAAGCAAAGAGATGAAGCACGTGGGCTGTAACAGACATACCCATTGGGACCAGAGCAATTTTGGAGCTAAACTGACAGAACGCATTTATAAGACCTCTCTCACAAGCATGAGTTGAACAGTAAATGACAACATAGTGTGTAGTTCTCACCTGATGGCTGGTGCAGAGAAAGTGGCCAACAAACAGAGCCTGCTGCCACTTTGTTCATATTTGCTTTTTGTTTTGTTTAGGATCATTTTCCTTATTACCCTTTAGAAGGGGTTTGGGTTTGCTCCCATTACTCTCTTCCCAGAGCCCATTTTCAGGAGACTCTTTTCCTTGAGCTGTTCTTTCTCTATGTCTGTTCAGGAAACAAAACCTCAAGGTGGCAGAAATAAAATTTAAAAAAAGGAAGAATTTTTGGAAAATTAATGGTTAAGTAGATCCTAAGGATTATATGAATCACCTCATAATGTCTCTTGCCTTCGAGATAGCGGAGCAAGTAGACATAATTACTCCGATTGCTATCAGAAACTAGTGACTGCATTTGTGTCCTGGGCTAGAAAAGGAAATCTTCTTGGTCCTTCTTATTCATCTCCAAATCTGAGAGAGAAGTCAGGCCTGTGTTAGTCAGTCTCTCCTCATAAAAGACTAATATAAAAATTTAAGCCCCTTTTAGCATCTGCTGAAGTGAGAATCCACGCTGTACCCCAGCTGTGTCTACTGTTGAAGAAGGCGTCAACAATACCAAGTGTCCTTTTCTCCCTTTAGACCATTCCTCCTGTGTGTGTGTGTGTGTGTGTGTGTGTGTGTGTGTGTGTTTGTGTGTGTGAGAAGACTTTTTCATCACTTTGACAACATACCTGAGAAAATTAAATGAGTAAATATTTATTTTGGTTCAATTTCAGGCTCCATTGCTGTGGCCTGAAGTGAGGCAGATTACCATGGCAGAGAGCCTGGCTTCAAAACAGAGCTTCTCAACTCATGGAGATCAGGGAAATGGTGAGGGGAAGAGAGGACTGAGGAATATGATGTACCCGTCCAGGGAATCAACTCCAATGGCCTACCCTCCAACTAGGCCCTACCGCCCCCACAGTTTTGACCAACTCCCAATAGTCCTGTCCAATCATGAACCCATCAGTGGATTGATCCACAGATGAGGTTAGAGCTCAGGATTCGATTCACCTTTCTGTAGAGTCCGTTCTGAATGCTGGTAGATTGGGGTCCAAGCTTTCAACACATGACCTTTGGGCAACATTCCAGATCCAAATTATAGCAGGGTGCCTCCTTCCCTTTAGGTGTTCTGTGTTTGTTTATTGTTTTCAATCACAAATAATGATCCTTTTTCAGTGTAAGACCTATCACATTTGGCTTGAATCTGGTTCCAGTGGTGGTTGCTCCTCCTGCTGAAAGGCATTTCTGATCACTCAGATTCAGTCTTCTGGCATGGTTCACTCTGACCACAGCTGTTTGTCATTTTATATTTCTATCTGAGAGAGAAACCTACCTACTGTATTCGAAACTGACCATCCAAATGAAAGCATTTCTCTTCTTCTAAATATGTTTGGAATGTTCCTGGAAGCTATGGGGGATATGGAGGGAAAACCCCGGCTCATTCGCGAGCACATGTGACAAAAAGCATCCAATAATCATAAGGGTATCCTTATACATATATTCAGTGCCCCAAAAGCACAAGGTATTGTGATAGATATTGTGAACAACATAAAGCTGTGTTATATACATTTCCTGCTGTGAAGTGCAATTGCATACAGTCAATCAGTGGAGAAGATGTTCCATAGAGTGATCCTTGAATTATAATGCGAGGTCAGCCATTGACGACTGTGGTGGTGAGGATCTCATATGGGGCAAAAGACTGAGTAAGAAAGAATAAGCCAGAAGTAGAGAGCCCTTAATAATGTGGCTTTGTTAAAACACCGTTGAAGGTTAAAATAATGAAAGCTTTTTGAGTCTATAAACATAGGGTGATAAATTCTATGCAAGACATTAAGTTTGTACTTCTTTTAATACCTCATAATTCATTCAAACATTTTCTTATAGATTTCAGTAGAATTTTTAAATCTCTTCAATATGGGCCTCGTCTCTTCTTGTCTCTTTTTTTAAATTTTTATTGGTTGCTCAAAACATTACAATGATCTTGACATATCATATTTCATACATTTGATTCAAGTGGGGTATGAATTCTTACTTTTACCACGTGTACAGTTTGCAGGATCACATTGGTTATACGTCCAAGTTGATACATACTGCCATACTAGTGTCTGTTATATTCTGCTGCCTTTTCTATTCCCTCCCTATCCCCCCTTCTGTCCCCTCCCCTCCCATAATCTCTCTCTACCCCAGCTACTGTAATTCATTTCTCTCCTTTTTTCCCCTTTCCCCTCACATCGTCTTATATGTAATTTTGTATAACAATGAGGGTATCCTTCCATTTCCATGAAATTCCCCTTCTCTCTCCCATTCCCTCCCACCTCTTGTCCCTTCCAATTGGTAATCTTCTTTTCATGCTCTTCCAGCCTGCTCTGTTTTGAGTCCCCCTCCTTATATGAAAGAAGACATTCAGCATTTCTTTTCTAGGGATTGGCTAACTTCACTTAGCACAATCTCCTCTAATGCCATCCATTTCCCTGCAAATGCCGTGGTTTTGTCATTTTTTAGTGCTGAGTAATATTCCACCGTGTACAAATGCCACATTTTTTTAATCCATTCATCTGTTGACTGGCATCTAGGTTGGTTCCACATTCTAGCTATTGTGAATTGTGCTGCTATGAGCCTTGATGTAGCTGTATCCCTATAGTATGCTCTTTTTAGGTCTTTGGGAATAGTCCGAGAAGGGGAATAGCTGGGTCGAATGGTGGTTCCATTCCCAGCTTTCCCAGGAATCTCCATAATGCTTTCCAAATTGGCTGCACCAATTTGCAGTCGCACCAGCAATGTACAAGTGTACCTTTTCCCCCACATCCTTGCCAGCACTTGTTGTTGTTTGACTTCCTAATGGCTGCCATTCTTACTGGACTGATTTGGTGTCTTAGAGTGGTTTTAATTTGCATTTCTCTGATTGCTAGAGAGGGTGGGCATTTTTTCCGTGTATTTTTTGATTAATTGTATATCCTTCTCTGAGAAGTGTCTGTTCAGGTCCTTGGCCCATTTGTTGATTGGGTTGTTTGTTTTCTTAATGTTTAATTTTTGAGTTGTTTGTATACTCTGGATATTAGGGCTCGGCACATTTGTATTTTTAAGAATTGGCATGATCAATGAAATGTTCCGCACACGTTTGTAGGAAGATTAACATAACACTCCAGTGACAATACAGTAGTAGAAGGATTGATTTGGACTGACAAGTTGTTCAGTGAATGATATATTACCCATAAATTTGAATTCTCATTATCATAAGGAAGCAAGGTGAAAATAAGAATTTAAGAGAGTGTTGGGGATGTGGCTCAAGTAGTAGCTCCTTCACCTAGCATGCGTGAGGCATGGGGTTTGATCCTCAGCACTACCTAAAAAAATAAATAAAATAAAGATGTTGTGTCCACTAAAGGCTAAATAATAAATATTTTTAAAATAGAATTTAAAATAGTCCATAAATGTTATATACAAACTGTGAAAGTAGATTCTTCAACAGATTAATTGTCTACCTCGAACTAGAATCAGTTGCCTACTGATTTGCCTGGATGATGTTCTCAATTCTGGTTTTTTTTTTTTTTTTTTTTTCATTCCAGTGGGCAAACATCTGCAGGGCTTTCTTGATGGCAACATAGTGATTACTGAGCTCTACCCTATTAGAAATACAACTAGTTTTCAACTCATGAAAGTCTATAAAAGCCACTTTTTTAGAAGTCTCTAAACTTTGGAACTATTCAATGATACTCTATTTTTGCCAGCAATACACAATATATATATTTTTTAATGTAAAGGGCAAGGTATTGAACAGACACTTCACAGAAGAAGCAATACAATCAATAAATACATGAAAAAAATGTTCAACTTCACTAGTAATGAGAGAAATGCAAATCAAAACTACTCTAAGATTTCATCTCACTTCAATCAGAATGGCAATCATCAAGAATATCAGCAATAATAAATGTTGGCGAGGATGTGGGGGGAAAAGGTACACGTATACATTGCTGGTGGCACTGCAAATTGATGCAGCCAGTCTGAAAAGCAGTATGAAAATTCCTCGGAAAACTGGGATCGGAAGCATCCTTTGACCCAGCTATCCCACTCATTGGTTTATAACTAAAGGACTTAAAATCAGTATACTAAAAATTCATTAAACTTCATTTAAATTAATACAATTTAACAAAGTGAATTTAAATAACATTTAATATAGATTAAGTCATTTAATATTAAGTATATAATAAAAATATTAATAAAATTAATTTTAATAAAAATCCTCTTAGTGGTTTTAGAAACTACAGGTATCAGAGAAATATTAGCTATATATTCTACTTTTGTCTGTTGTCTCATTTTGCCTAACTTAAGCTAGAAACTTTTGTTTATCTTTTATCTTAATTTACCAAGATAAAAATGGGAAGACAAAACACCCAGTAGCTACACACATCAGCTTTTCCTTTGTTTTTTCTAAATTTTGCCTTAACATTGACATTATTTTATCCAGTATCCAGGTATTATGTTTTTATGTTAAAAGCATATGCCGTTTGATTTCAATCTCTTTTCAAATACATATATCTAAATCCCTGTTGCTTCTGTCATACTCACCAGATGACTATTATAGTATTTTAATTTAATCCCATCTTGATTTTTGCTTTAATCTAACAATTATTTGGAATTGTTTCTATGGCCCTAATTTCATTGTATATGGAATTTTATTTATTTTTTTTTTTGAGGAGTCAAAATTCTTCTAATTTTAGATGCACAAGGAATTGCAGCGTGTGTGATAACACCTTTACGGAATTGGCTGGCGTTTTCATTGTGGTCTAGGGCATGGTAAATTTTGGTGGTTGTAGCCTGTGTGTTTGAACATGGTATGTAGTTTTGTGTGCATGGTACAACTTCTTGGTATAGCTACTCAGTCAGGCTTCTTAAGTGCATTACACAGCTCTTCTCTATCCCCTCCCTGCTTGTTGGTGGTTCCTTGTTTGGGTTCTGAGAGAGGGATGTTCAGTTTATGCCTTTTAATCTGCAGGGTTTCCCATGTTTTTGCTCTATATACCCCACGGTGTGGTACCCCAGATAACTATCTTATTGTTGTCCTGTGCTCTGTGATCCCTGGTATGTAATACTGAAAGCATGAAGCAGCCTGTTACCTCTCAGCTTCTGGAAGTGAACTGTTTTCTTGCACGTTCTATATTTGCTTTTGTCTTTTCAACTTGATCTACTCTTTCATAATCTATTTTTGTGTTCAGTCCTTGAAATTCTCATTCTTATTTTGGATCACTGAGCATTTCAAATGTCCTCTTCTAATTTCTATGAGGATTTGGTGGTAGAAGGAGAAAGAGAGGTGAAACATGCTCATTTTCAGCCTTTAAGATTGAACTTCAAATCTTAGTGTAGTTTTGATTTTCACTTCTCTAAGTGCTAGTGATGATGAGCATATTTGCATCTATTTGTTGATTAATTTTATATCATCTTGGGAGAAGTGTCTGTTCAGGTCCGTGGCCCATTTATTGAATGGGTCATTTTATTTATTTATTTATTTATTTATTTATTTGTGTGTGTGTGTGTGTGTATTTAGATTTGTGAGTTCTTTCTATACCCTAGAGATTAGTGCTCTATCTGATGTGTGATGGGGCAAAAGTTTTCTCCCAAGATGTAGGATCTCTATTCACCTCCCAGATTGTTTGTTTTGTGGAGAAGAAACTTTTTTAGTTTGCATCTATCTCATTTATTGATACTGGATTTTAATTCTTGTGCTATAGGAGTCTCATTAAGGAATTTTGGGACTAATCCCATATGATTGGAATTAGGGCCTACTTTTTCTTCTGTTACATGCAAGGTCTCTGGTTTTATTCCTAGGTCCTTGAATCATTTGAGTGGAGTTTTGTGCATGGTGAGAGATAGGGGTTTAATTGCACCTCCCTCCAGTTAGAATGTCAGCGATTTTTGAAAATGGCAGCTATTATGAAGACAACAACAATAAGTGTTGGTGAGGATTTCAGGAAACATGTACACTCCTACACTGTCGGTGGGACTGTAGATTGGTGCAGCCAATATGGAAAGCAGTTTGGAGATTCCCTGGAAATTTGGGAGTAGAACCACCATTTGACCTAGCTATCCCTCTTTTTGGTCTATACCCAAAGGATTTAACAACTGCAAACTACAGGGACACAGCCACATCAATGTTTATAGCAGCAAAATTCACATTAGCTAAATTGTGGAAACAACTTAGTAGATGAATGCATAAAAAATGTGGCATTTATACACAATTAATATTACTCAGATACTTACCCTCTCGCTCAGTCCAGGAGACGCTAGCGACCTTCACTACCTCTGTCAGAGCCTGGTTGGGACAGCTGGTGCCTCGGAGAGGACAGGCTGATCCTGCCTGCCTCCCATGTACCCTTTGTCACAGGGAGCGACATTAATGTGAGACCAAATAAAATCCAGTCATAGACATTAATAGAATATCTCAAAAAAGTATTTAATAAAAAGGCTAGCAAATACAGGGTCTTTAATGAAACTTTAATAAAATTTATGAGACAAGGAAACTGAAAGCACAATATTTTCTTAGGAACTTTTCTGTTTGGTGTTATTCTTTACAATATAGAAGCTTTTCCTAAGAATGCAGGGAGTATGAAATTTCTAAGGCTATCTTGCTGTTTTCTCCATTAAACCCCTTGTCTTAAAAAAAAAAAAAAATCTTGAATCTGTATTAATCTTTGTGATTTTCTGAGTACCTGTATAACATATTTTTCTCAAGAATGCAGTGAGGTCGCCGTTTCCAAGAGCTCTTCAATTCTGAAATATAAGAAGTGTGTTTCCAGGCATTGAAACCCAAAGGCTCACCTAGACACAATGGAGTGAGCAGAATATATAAAAATCTCTCATGACAAATCTGAACTCTGCTTTTCCCAACCATGTGAAGTCTACTGGAATCAGATTCCAAGTAATTTGGCAAGTGGAAGCCAAATATATAGTTTGATATTCTTCTCGGGAGTAAGCCGTGTGATGTGACAGGAAGGCAGATTTTAGTGCTGCATTTCTGATTGTATCCCCCCAAAAGTTGTTCCATGCATATCATGCAAGAATGGAACCTCCAAAAAATGAATAAATAAAAAGAGGAAATTTGACGTAAGAAGGCTGGATAATATTTGCATGTTCGTGTATTTTTACCACACATCATACCTTCTTATTTCTTCCTTGCTCTGATTTGAAGCATATGCTTTCATTTTTCATTTTGGCTTACTATGTTATCACTTAATAATAATTCAGTAAATTTACTTAGAACAAGAAAGTCACGTAATGACTCATGTCTTAGAGATGCTTTCAAATAAAAGTAATTGTGCATTTTGTACCATAGAGTATTCCCAGTGTTTCCTAGAATTGTTGCAACTGACGCTGGAAGCTTTGAAATAGAGCAGGAGGCATAAGGGCTGTGGCTTGTGACCCTTCCCAAAGTATGTAAGATTGATAGACATTGAATGCAGATAAAGAACTATGCATCATTGAATTTTTTCCTGTCACTAAAATGCTAGTAGAGCTCAAGGAATTGTGAGTCTCTTTGTCTACAGTACAGGAAAAATAAGAAATTTAAAGACTTGAGTTCCATACAATTTCTGATAACATACCTTAGGTTCTCAGCTTAAAAACACAAAAAGAGAAATGTCCTCATTTTCCATAGCATTTGGAAACTTTTCATAGGTTGGAAACTTTACTATCAGAGCTCATCAGTTCTCAGACATTTATATGTTTTGAATACTTGGCCAATGTGACTTTGGGATGCGTCCTCCAGTTGTTGTTTCAGTGATTTTGTTCATGCCTAACAACTGGTGGCATCTTAATTTTGGTCAAATAATGTAAATGTTAAGGTGAAATTTAGAAATAAGAAAGGAAAAGCTGATATGTGTGTAGCTACTAGGTGTTTTTCTTCCTTTTTTTTTTTTTTTTTATTTTTGTAAAGTAAAACAAAAGATAAACCAAAAGGTTCTAGCTTAAGTTAGGTAAAATCAAAGAGGAGAAAAAAGAAGATAATGTTGCTAATACTTCACTGCCACCTGTAATTTCCAAAACACCTAAGAGCATTTTTATTAAAATTAACTTAATATTGACGTTTATATTAAGTTATATAGTCGATATTAAATAATTCAATCTATATTATGTTAAATTTACTTTGTTAAATTGTATTAATTTAAATAAAATTTAATGAATTTTTAAATATAAATCATACTATAATTTAATATAAATGGAATTTATATTAAATTATAAATAAATTTAATATTTATTTATAATTTAATATAAACAATATCAATTAATAAAATAAATTTAGATCAAACCATAGTATTAATAAAAGAAATTTAAATAATACTACTAATAAGATTAATTTAAATTAGATTAATTTATATTAAATGATAGTATAATTTGTATTTCAAAATATATTAAATTTTGTTTAAATTAATTTTAATAAAAAGGTTCTGAATGGTTTTAGAAACTACAGGTGTCGGAGAAGTATGTGCTATGCAATCTGCTTTTTCTCTTCTCTGATTTCACCTACTTAAGCTAGAAACTTTTGATTCATCTTTTACCTTAATTTATCAAAAGGTTGTAACTACTCCTATTTTAAAGCTTTTCATCTTTCAAAAACTGTTGTTAGCTTATTTCTCTCCCCAACTTGTTTTGATCCAATGTTTTATAGAATGTGTTTATAAGAATTATTGTAGAGCCCCCAATAGTATGTAGATAAGCAGTCCAGATATTTAATGATACATTCCTACTAATTAACTTTTCCGTTGGCAATGGATCACGTGATCCCACTTTGGGGTTGACTCATAGAAATACTCTTCCTTCTGGACATGTTTATCATCTGGAAAACTGAATTAATGTGGAGTGACTTTCGTAGAGAAATGGAAATCAGCAAAATGGATAGGGGTCATAGAATTTGGATTCAAGGCATCTTAGAATTTATCCACTAAGCTTCCTGTTTAGGTCCTCCCCATTGGAATTTTCGCTTGGTAGTTGTACAATGTTATCTTGGATAAACTAAATATTCTCAACGTTTTGCAACACTATATTTGGTTTTCATGTACTCTAAATCGGAGACATCCTTCTTATGGGTTGGGTTTTTCTTGTTTCCTGTAATTACATGTATCGTTTTTATCTTAATGCCATTAAGTGAGGTTGGAACTAGTGGTTCAAGAAGGCTGCTCTGTACAGTTGCTCGCTAAAGTACATCAGAATTGATAACTGGTGATGATTATCTGCTACATTGGAACAAAATTCTATAAACAAAAAGTGCTACAAAAAACAAAACAAATTTTTTTTTTAAAAGTACTATAGCAAAAAATCACAACAACAACAACAACTAAAGAAATAAAATAAAATACCCAGTAGCTATCCACTTACATATACCAGCTGTTTTGCTTTCTCTTTTTGTCTACAAACACATGAGTACTTTTTCAAAAGGCCATGCTGTAAAACATAAAAAAAAAAAAGGGTTATGGCTTCTTTAGAATAATGCTAAATATTTAGAAGATCCTGGAGTACAGCTCTGGCCCTATTGTCCGGGGACACTGGCAACGGTGTAAAGGTGGGTTTAAAAAGAGGATGCCCTGGTCCACCAAGTCCAACTCCAGCTAGGTTACTAAGAGGCACAGCTGCAGAACGTGGAACCAAGAGTGGATTCCCGTTGGTGCTTCTGCCAGCTCTTAATTTGGCTCCATCTTTAACATTTCCTGGTAAAGAGTTCTGGGAAAGAACTCTGAAGCACAGGTTGTTGATTTGGTTTCAGAGGTATGTCGGGGACACTTTTTGAAGCCCCTCCAAGCCAACTCCTCATCCACTTACCGACACCACCATAAGAATCTTTATTCAGCAAGTGCTGCATTTCGTCCTTTGGAATGTCCAGGATGCTCCCCATCAACTGCAATGCTTCAGGACGTTTGCCTTTTGGTGTCTGGAGAAGAGCGATAAAAAGGTTTTGCATGAGGACTTTGTCCACTTTTCCTTCTGCGCTGTTGCCCAAAGTGGACAATTTCTGTTGTGCGTGGTCCAACATTTCTTTTCGGGGCTCCTTTTGTTTTTTCAGTTCTTCCATCTGTTCTTCCTCGAGATCTAAGTCTTCTCTCGGTCTGGAAGCAGAATCCAACAGAGCATTCGCTTGATCCAAACGTTCCCGCAGCGATGATACTTCTCCTTCTAGCTTTTCGGCCTTGTGCTTCCATTCAGCTATTGACTGTTTTTCTTTGGCTAATTCGGCAGAATGCAGAGCTTTCTCTTCTTCTTGGAAGTGCTCTAGAACCCTTTTCAGGTTACTTGATGACAGGGCACACTGTACTTCTTGGTCCCGTAAGTGTTGAACCTCGTTTTCTCTTAGGATTTTTACTTTGGTCTCTTGAAAAATATCAGAATTCAATGTTTGAGCATCTCCTCTCTCTCCAGGCAACTGGGCTTTTAGTTCTTCAATAGTTTTCTGCAAGTTCTTAATTTCCTCCTCTCTTTCTAAAATTAACTGGCTATGCGCAGCATTCATCTGCTCATATTTGTACTTAAATTCATCCATTTCCTCCTCCTGCTCCCGTAAAGACTGAAGTAGTTGCATTTTACGCTGGTTTTGATTTTCAATTATATTCAGATGGTCTTGAATTTCATCTTCCAGATGATTTTTGACTATATTCAGTTGAGATACCTCCAATTCTAGCTCTGTGATAGCATCAAGAGTTTCAGGCTCAGCCACTGGTACAGCTTGATTGTGCTGTTCCCTAAGTATTTCCAGTTCTACTCGCAGATAGTTGTTTTCTGCTTTCACGTAGGTAAGACTTCTGTCCTTTCTTTCAACGGATTGCCTTAAAGTTTCATTTTCTCTTAAGGCCTGAGAACACTTATCTAAATCCTTTTGTAGTTGTGAACTTTTTTCTTCGAGTTTTTCAATAAAAACTTCTTTCTCATTTATGGCTTGTGTCAATCGCTCCTCTTCTTCTATGTAAGATGCCAAAATTTCCTCAGTTTCTTTTTCATCAGCAGTCATTTGCTCAATATTCTTTTTGAGTCCTGCAATTTCAAAGTCCTTCTCTTGATTGAGTTGAAGTGCACATTCGTGTTTCAGCTTTAAGGCAGAGGTCTTCAAATTGTGTGCATTGGAGAGTTCCTCAATAGTCTGCCTGTGATTATTTGCTTCTTCCAACAGTCTTTTTTCTGCCTGGTGCAGTTTGGCTTCAGTCTCTTCTTTGTCTCTTTGGAGAGTCTCCGTGATAGTGTCTCTTTCTTGAGAGATTTGATTGTAAGCAGCAATAGATTCTTCCAACTTACGCCTTACATCGTCACGTGCTAAAATCAACATTTCATTTTCCGTCTTGAGTTCAGCAGCAACTTTCCTTAAGTTTTCATTGAGCTGTTCCTCTTGAGAAAGATTTTGCCTTAGGTTGCTAACTTCAGCTTCTCGTTCTTTAAGCATGTCATCCTTCCAGTGACTGTTCGAGTCTTCGTTCAGAGAAGTTGGATACTTACTCTTAAATCCAGACAGCTCCTCTTCAAGTTGTCTAATGTGATCCTTAAGCCCCAGGTTTTCCTGCTGGAGGTTTAAACTATTTTTTTGTGACTGATTTAGCTGATCTACTAAATCTTCTACTTTACCTTCAAGCTTCTGCTTAGTTAAATGCAAATCACTGAGGCTCTGTGCATTCTCAGTTAACTTCTCCTTCTGCACATGCAACTCTTGGGATATGTTCATTTGCTCATCCTCAAGTTGACGAACTCTCTTTTTTTCGTCATCTAGATCTTGTTCCAACTTCTTGATGACAAGGTCTCCTTCATTTTGTTGTTTGGATAGCTCATCTTGTATCAAAATCATGTGCTTTGTAGCTTCCTGATTCTGATGATCCAGTTCTTCTAACTCGGCTATCAGCATTTTCTTCTCATTGATAGTCTGATTCAGTTCTTCCTCCTTTGCCTTCAAGTGAAGTTTTAAGTCTAGTAATTGTACATTCAAATTCACGTCTGTTGAAGCTCTGTTTTTCATGACTGGATAGTCACAGCTCAATTTTGACAGTGACATCTGAAGTTCCTCTTTTTCTTGACTCAATGATGACTTCTCTTTTTCTAAAGCTTCAACATGCATTTTAAGTTTCAGATTGTCTTCAGCAAGACGGTTATCCTGGTTTAAACCATTTAGCCTCACGATTTCCTTCTCCGCATCAGCCAGGGCTCGTTGAAGCCTGAGCACTTCTTCCACTGCTGAATGCTGAGGAAGGGTTCTTCCCTTTTCTGCCACAGTAGAACTCTGCTCCCAAACTGAAATTTCATGCTGATGATCATCTAAGTCTGGACTTTGGTTTGGTTGAAGAGTCTTGCTAGTATTTAGTACTTTGCAGATTTCACTTGAGTCAGAATGGTGTGTTCCCTGAGCCTCAGCAATCTGCCTCGAGTGGCCAACTTCAGATTCCTGTTTTGCAACTTCAGTTGATAATCTGTTTGTTTCTTGTTGTGCTACAATTATGTCACTAAAGTCCATGTCATCATCACGAAAGGCTGAAAAATGACTACCGATCAGGGAACCGAACGGAGCCGGTGCGGTTGTTGTTGGCACACCACAAGCTCCCGAGCGTACTGATTGAGCAGCTGCCCGTAGTTGGAACATTTGATCTTGCAGGACAGTCTGTCCTGCCTTAAGATGGCTGACCTCTACCTCTTTCTGTTGCAGTTGATCTTGGCAACTTACAGACTGATGGTTTCTTTGTAGCTCTGGCGCTTCATGCTTTTCTTCCAGGTCAGTACAATACTTTTTCGGTCTTTCATTCTCACATCTTAGTGTGGAATCAGTAGTTTCCATTTCCTTTCTCCGACAATGATGTAAAGCTGCTTCTGGGTCTCCTGAGTCATCCAGAAGCATGTCCCTGGTGAGGGTGGAGCTATGGCCGGTGAGGAAAGCCAAGCTGCTCCCCACCTGAGCCAAGAAGTGGCCCAAGCCTGAGCCCAGGCCTCCAAACCAGGCCGACATCGTGGCCACTTCAGCGAGCCATCGGACCAGCTCTGAGAAGCGCGTCCATCACCATCCACTTCTCTGCCCCGAACGTCCTCCGGCGTCGCCGGGGTCAATTATGACCCAAGCGCTCAGAATTCCTCAGAGCGCGGGGTTCCTGGGGCTCCACCAACCACCAATCATCCCTTCCTGCCTGTAAACTCAGAAGCCTGTCCTGCGCTTTGACCAGGGACCTGCAGCCAGTAGCACACTCACCCCCTGCAGGGCCTCTGCTTCTTCCCTGCACTTGCCTGTCAGCTATTGGCTCACGGGATTGGGCAGGGTTGGCTGGGAGGAGCTAGAGATCCAGGAAAGTGTCCTAGTTTGAGTCCCAAGGCAGTGTGCTGTGGAGCCAGGAAGAATCAATGTTGTAGGTGAAATCCAAAGGTAGTTCACTGGACAGTTCCCTCTTGTCTGGGAGAGGTGGGCTTTTTGTCCCATTCAGTTGCATTCAGTTGACGAGGTGAGGTCTGGCTCCACATTAGAGAATGGAATCTATTTAACTAAAAGTCCCCGATTCAAAAGTAAATCTCACCCCATAACACCAGCACAGACACACCCAGAATAAAAGTTGGCCAAGTATCTGGGCATCGTAGCCCAGGCGAGTTAACATATAAAATTAACCATCACAAAGTCTTAATCAGTCTCAGAATTCAAATTATAATATGGATTAGATTTCACTAAAGAACCACCTTTACCCTTTCCAAAAGTAAATTTTTGCTGTTAATCTATACATTTTCGAGTTCATTTGAACATTATTTGGTCCTTGTTAATTCTGATTGAAGTTTATTTAAGTGCTCAAAAATTCCGCTTAAATTTCACTTAAGAAAATTTGTTTTAGAGCCAATGGGTTGATGTTCACTTAACCTATTGTTGTTTATCAGTGCCAAATATAATCCAGGTTTCAAGAGTACAGAGTGAAATAAAAAGTTGAGAAATTTTCTACTATGGAGTAACAATCCTAAATGTAATTCCCATACCTCTAAGGATCAGAAGGAGTTAAGATAAGGCCCTGCTTTTCAAGGTGTTTAAATTCCAACAAGTTAATGAGGAGGCAGTTTTGTAGAGTTGGGGACAAAGCAAAGAGATGAAGCACGTGGGCTGTAACAGACATACCCATTGGGACCAGAGCAATTTTGGAGCTAAACTGACAGAACGCATTTATAAGACCTCTCTCACAAGCATGAGTTGAACAGTAAATGACAACATAGTGTGTAGTTCTCACCTGATGGCTGGTGCAGAGAAAGTGGCCAACAAACAGAGCCTGCTGCCACTTTGTTCATATTTGCTTTTTGTTTTGTTTAGGATCATTTTCCTTATTACCCTTTAGAAGGGGTTTGGGTTTGCTCCCATTACTCTCTTCCCAGAGCCCATTTTCAGGAGACTCTTTTCCTTGAGCTGTTCTTTCTCTATGTCTGTTCAGGAAACAAAACCTCAAGGTGGCAGAAATAAAATTTAAAAAAAGGAAGAATTTTTGGAAAATTAATGGTTAAGTAGATCCTAAGGATTATATGAATCACCTCATAATGTCTCTTGCCTTCGAGATAGCGGAGCAAGTAGACATAATTACTCCGATTGCTATCAGAAACTAGTGACTGCATTTGTGTCCTGGGCTAGAAAAGGAAATCTTCTTGGTCCTTCTTATTCATCTCCAAATCTGAGAGAGAAGTCAGGCCTGTGTTAGTCAGTCTCTCCTCATAAAAGACTAATATAAAAATTTAAGCCCCTTTTAGCATCTGCTGAAGTGAGAATCCACGCTGTACCCCAGCTGTGTCTACTGTTGAAGAAGGCGTCAACAATACCAAGTGTCCTTTTCTCCCTTTAGACCATTCCTCCTGTGTGTGTGTGTGTGTGTGTGTGTGTGTGTGTGTGTGTTGTGTGTGTGAGAAGACTTTTTCATCACTTTGACAACATACCTGAGAAAATTAAATGAGTAAATATTTATTTTGGTTCAATTTCAGGCTCCATTGCTGTGGCCTGAAGTGAGGCAGATTACCATGGCAGAGAGCCTGGCTTCAAAACAGAGCTTCTCAACTCATGGAGATCAGGGAAATGGTGAGGGGAAGAGAGGACTGAGGAATATGATGTACCCGTCCAGGGAATCAACTCCAATGGCCTACCCTCCAACTAGGCCCTACCGCCCCCACAGTTTTGACCAACTCCCAATAGTCCTGTCCAATCATGAACCCATCAGTGGATTGATCCACAGATGAGGTTAGAGCTCAGGATTCGATTCACCTTTCTGTAGAGTCCGTTCTGAATGCTGGTAGATTGGGGTCCAAGCTTTCAACACATGACCTTTGGGCAACATTCCAGATCCAAATTATAGCAGGGTGCCTCCTTCCCTTTAGGTGTTCTGTGTTTGTTTATTGTTTTCAATCACAAATAATGATCCTTTTTCAGTGTAAGACCTATCACATTTGGCTTGAATCTGGTTCCAGTGGTGGTTGCTCCTCCTGCTGAAAGGCATTTCTGATCACTCAGATTCAGTCTTCTGGCATGGTTCACTCTGACCACAGCTGTTTGTCATTTTATATTTCTATCTGAGAGAGAAACCTACCTACTGTATTCGAAACTGACCATCCAAATGAAAGCATTTCTCTTCTTCTAAATATGTTTGGAATGTTCCTGGAAGCTATGGGGGATATGGAGGGAAAACCCCGGCTCATTCGCGAGCACATGTGACAAAAAGCATCCAATAATCATAAGGGTATCCTTATACATATATTCAGTGCCCCAAAAGCACAAGGTATTGTGATAGATATTGTGAACAACATAAAGCTGTGTTATATACATTTCCTGCTGTGAAGTGCAATTGCATACAGTCAATCAGTGGAGAAGATGTTCCATAGAGTGATCCTTGAATTATAATGCGAGGTCAGCCATTGACGACTGTGGTGGTGAGGATCTCATATGGGGCAAAAGACTGAGTAAGAAAGAATAAGCCAGAAGTAGAGAGCCCTTAATAATGTGGCTTTGTTAAAACACCGTTGAAGGTTAAAATAATGAAAGCTTTTTGAGTCTATAAACATAGGGTGATAAATTCTATGCAAGACATTAAGTTTGTACTTCTTTTAATACCTCATAATTCATTCAAACATTTTCTTATAGATTTCAGTAGAATTTTTAAATCTCTTCAATATGGGCCTCGTCTCTTCTTGTCTCTTTTTTTAAATTTTTATTGGTTGCTCAAAACATTACAATGATCTTGACATATCATATTTCATACATTTGATTCAAGTGGGGTATGAATTCTTACTTTTACCACGTGTACAGTTTGCAGGATCACATTGGTTATACGTCCAAGTTGATACATACTGCCATACTAGTGTCTGTTATATTCTGCTGCCTTTTCTATTCCCTCCCTATCCCCCCTTCTGTCCCCTCCCCTCCCATAATCTCTCTCTACCCCAGCTACTGTAATTCATTTCTCTCCTTTTTTCCCCTTTCCCCTCACATCGTCTTATATGTAATTTTGTATAACAATGAGGGTATCCTTCCATTTCCATGAAATTCCCCTTCTCTCTCCCATTCCCTCCCACCTCTTGTCCCTTCCAATTGGTAATCTTCTTTTCATGCTCTTCCAGCCTGCTCTGTTTTGAGTCCCCCTCCTTATATGAAAGAAGACATTCAGCATTTCTTTTCTAGGGATTGGCTAACTTCACTTAGCACAATCTCCTCTAATGCCATCCATTTCCCTGCAAATGCCGTGGTTTTGTCATTTTTTAGTGCTGAGTAATATTCCACCGTGTACAAATGCCACATTTTTTTAATCCATTCATCTGTTGACTGGCATCTAGGTTGGTTCCACATTCTAGCTATTGTGAATTGTGCTGCTATGAGCCTTGATGTAGCTGTATCCCTATAGTATGCTCTTTTTAGGTCTTTGGGAATAGTCCGAGAAGGGGAATAGCTGGGTCGAATGGTGGTTCCATTCCCAGCTTTCCCAGGAATCTCCATAATGCTTTCCAAATTGGCTGCACCAATTTGCAGTCGCACCAGCAATGTACAAGTGTACCTTTTCCCCCACATCCTTGCCAGCACTTGTTGTTGTTTGACTTCCTAATGGCTGCCATTCTTACTGGACTGATTTGGTGTCTTAGAGTGGTTTTAATTTGCATTTCTCTGATTGCTAGAGAGGGTGGGCATTTTTTCCGTGTATTTTTTGATTAATTGTATATCCTTCTCTGAGAAGTGTCTGTTCAGGTCCTTGGCCCATTTGTTGATTGGGTTGTTTGTTTTCTTAATGTTTAATTTTTGAGTTGTTTGTATACTCTGGATATTAGGGCTCGGCACATTTGTATTTTTAAGAATTGGCATGATCAATGAAATGTTCCGCACACGTTTGTAGGAAGATTAACATAACACTCCAGTGACAATACAGTAGTAGAAGGATTGATTTGGACTGACAAGTTGTTCAGTGAATGATATATTACCCATAAATTTGAATTCTCATTATCATAAGGAAGCAAGGTGAAAATAAGAATTTAAGAGAGTGTTGGGGATGTGGCTCAAGTAGTAGCTCCTTCACCTAGCATGCGTGAGGCATGGGGTTTGATCCTCAGCACTACCTAAAAAAATAAATAAAATAAAGATGTTGTGTCCACTAAAGGCTAAATAATAAATATTTTTAAAATAGAATTTAAAATAGTCCATAAATGTTATATACAAACTGTGAAAGTAGATTCTTCAACAGATTAATTGTCTACCTCGAACTAGAATCAGTTGCCTACTGATTTGCCTGGATGATGTTCTCAATTCTGGTTTTTTTTTTTTTTTTTTTTCATTCCAGTGGGCAAACATCTGCAGGGCTTTCTTGATGGCAACATAGTGATTACTGAGCTCTACCCTATTAGAAATACAACTAGTTTTCAACTCATGAAAGTCTATAAAAGCCACTTTTTTAGAAGTCTCTAAACTTTGGAACTATTCAATGATACTCTATTTTTGCCAGCAATACACAATATATATATTTTTTAATGTAAAGGGCAAGGTATTGAACAGACACTTCACAGAAGAAGCAATACAATCAATAAATACATGAAAAAAATGTTCAACTTCACTAGTAATGAGAGAAATGCAAATCAAAACTACTCTAAGATTTCATCTCACTTCAATCAGAATGGCAATCATCAAGAATATCAGCAATAATAAATGTTGGCGAGGATGTGGGGGGAAAAGGTACACGTATACATTGCTGGTGGCACTGCAAATTGATGCAGCCAGTCTGAAAAGCAGTATGAAAATTCCTCGGAAAACTGGGATCGGAAGCATCCTTTGACCCAGCTATCCCACTCATTGGTTTATAACTAAAGGACTTAAAATCAGTATACTAAAAATTCATTAAACTTCATTTAAATTAATACAATTTAACAAAGTGAATTTAAATAACATTTAATATAGATTAAGTCATTTAATATTAAGTATATAATAAAAATATTAATAAAATTAATTTTAATAAAAATCCTCTTAGTGGTTTTAGAAACTACAGGTATCAGAGAAATATTAGCTATATATTCTACTTTTGTCTGTTGTCTCATTTTGCCTAACTTAAGCTAGAAACTTTTGTTTATCTTTTATCTTAATTTACCAAGATAAAAATGGGAAGACAAAACACCCAGTAGCTACACACATCAGCTTTTCCTTTGTTTTTTCTAAATTTTGCCTTAACATTGACATTATTTTATCCAGTATCCAGGTATTATGTTTTTATGTTAAAAGCATATGCCGTTTGATTTCAATCTCTTTTCAAATACATATATCTAAATCCCTGTTGCTTCTGTCATACTCACCAGATGACTATTATAGTATTTTAATTTAATCCCATCTTGATTTTTGCTTTAATCTAACAATTATTTGGAATGGTTTCTATGGCCCTAATTTCATTGTATATGGAATTTTATTTATTTATTTATTTATTTTGAGGAGTCAAAATTCTTCTAATTTTAGATGCACAAGGAATTGCAGCGTGTGTGATAACACCTTTACGGAATTGGCTGGCGTTTTCATTGTGGTCTAGGGCATGGTAAATTTTGGTGGTTGTAGCCTGTGTGTTTGAACATGGTATGTAGTTTTGTGTGCATGGTACAACTTCTTGGTATAGCTACTCAGTCAGGCTTCTTAAGTGCATTACACAGCTCTTCTCTATCCCCTCCCTGCTTGTTGGTGGTTCCTTGTTTGGGTTCTGAGAGAGGGATGTTCAGTTTATGCCTTTTAATCTGCAGGGTTTCCCATGTTTTTGCTCTATATACCCCACGGTGTGGTACCCCAGATAACTATCTTATTGTTGTCCTGTGCTCTGTGATCCCTGGTATGTAATACTGAAAGCATGAAGCAGCCTGTTACCTCTCAGCTTCTGGAAGTGAACTGTTTTCTTGCACGTTCTATATTTGCTTTTGTCTTTTCAACTTGATCTACTCTTTCATAATCTATTTTTGTGTTCAGTCCTTGAAATTCTCATTCTTATTTTGGATCACTGAGCATTTCAAATGTCCTCTTCTAATTTCTATGAGGATTTGGTGGTAGAAGGAGAAAGAGAGGTGAAACATGCTCATTTTCAGCCTTTAAGATTGAACTTCAAATCTTAGTGTAGTTTTGATTTTCACTTCTCTAAGTGCTAGTGATGATGAGCATATTTGCATCTATTTGTTGATTAATTTTATATCATCTTGGGAGAAGTGTCTGTTCAGGTCCGTGGCCCATTTATTGAATGGGTCATTTTATTTATTTATTTATTTATTTATTTATTTATTTATTTATTTATTTATTTGTGTGTGTGTGTGTGTGTGTGTGTGTGTGTGTGTGTGTATTTAGATTTGTGAGTTCTTTCTATACCCTAGAGATTAGTGCTCTATCTGATGTGTGATGGGGCAAAAGTTTTCTCCCAAGATGTAGGATCTCTATTCACCTCCCAGATTGTTTGTTTTGTGGAGAAGAAACTTTTTTAGTTTGCATCTATCTCATTTATTGATACTGGATTTTAATTCTTGTGCTATAGGAGTCTCATTAAGGAATTTTGGGACTAATCCCATATGATTGGAATTAGGGCCTACTTTTTCTTCTGTTACATGCAAGGTCTCTGGTTTTATTCCTAGGTCCTTGAATCATTTGAGTGGAGTTTTGTGCATGGTGAGAGATAGGGGTTTAATTGCACCTCCCTCCAGTTAGAATGTCAGCGATTTTTGAAAATGGCAGCTATTATGAAGACAACAACAATAAGTGTTGGTGAGGATTTCAGGAAACATGTACACTCCTACACTGTCGGTGGGACTGTAGATTGGTGCAGCCAATATGGAAAGCAGTTTGGAGATTCCCTGGAAATTTGGGAGTAGAACCACCATTTGACCTAGCTATCCCTCTTTTTGGTCTATACCCAAAGGACTTAACAACTGCAAACTACAGGGACACAGCCACATCAATGTTTATAGCAGCAAAATTCACATTAGCTAAATTGTGGAAACAACTTAGTAGATGAATGCATAAAAAATGTGGCATTTATACACAATTAATATTACTCAGATACTTACCCTCTCGCTCAGTCCAGGAGACGCTAGCGACCTTCACTACCTCTGTCAGAGCCTGGTTGGGACAGCTGGTGCCTCGGAGAGGACAGGCTGATCCTGCCTGCCTCCCATGTACCCTTTGTCACAGGGAGCGACATTAATGTGAGACCAAATAAAATCCAGTCATAGACATTAATAGAATATCTCAAAAAAGTATTTAATAAAAAGGCTAGCAAATACAGGGTCTTTAATGAAACTTTAATAAAATTTATGAGACAAGGAAACTGAAAGCACAATATTTTCTTAGGAACTTTTCTGTTTGGTGTTATTCTTTACAATATAGAAGCTTTTCCTAAGAATGCAGGGAGTATGAAATTTCTAAGGCTATCTTGCTGTTTTCTCCATTAAACCCCTTGTCTTAAAAAAAAAAAAAAATCTTGAATCTGTATTAATCTTTGTGATTTTCTGAGTACCTGTATAACATATTTTTCTCAAGAATGCAGTGAGGTCGCCGTTTCCAAGAGCTCTTCAATTCTGAAATATAAGAAGTGTGTTTCCAGGCATTGAAACCCAAAGGCTCACCTAGACACAATGGAGTGAGCAGAATATATAAAAATCTCTCATGACAAATCTGAACTCTGCTTTTCCCAACCATGTGAAGTCTACTGGAATCAGATTCCAAGTAATTTGGCAAGTGGAAGCCAAATATATAGTTTGATATTCTTCTCGGGAGTAAGCCGTGTGATGTGACAGGAAGGCAGATTTTAGTGCTGCATTTCTGATTGTATCCCCCCAAAAGTTGTTCCATGCATATCATGCAAGAATGGAACCTCCAAAAAATGAATAAATCAAAAAGAGGAAATTTGACGTAAGAAGGCTGGATAATATTTGCATGTTCGTGTATTTTTACCACACATCATACCTTCTTATTTCTTCCTTGCTCTGATTTGAAGCATATGCTTTCATTTTTCATTTTGGCTTACTATGTTATCACTTAATAATAATTCAGTAAATTTACTTAGAACAAGAAAGTCACGTAATGACTCATGTCTTAGAGATGCTTTCAAATAAAAGTAATTGTGCATTTTGTACCATAGAGTATTCCCAGTGTTTCCTAGAATTGTTGCAACTGACGCTGGAAGCTTTGAAATAGAGCAGGAGGCATAAGGGCTGTGGCTTGTGACCCTTCCCAAAGTATGTAAGATTGATAGACATTGAATGCAGATAAAGAACTATGCATCATTGAATTTTTTCCTGTCACTAAAATGCTAGTAGAGCTCAAGGAATTGTGAGTCTCTTTGTCTACAGTACAGGAAAAATAAGAAATTTAAAGACTTGAGTTCCATACAATTTCTGATAACATACCTTAGGTTCTCAGCTTAAAAACACAAAAAGAGAAATGTCCTCATTTTCCATAGCATTTGGAAACTTTTCATAGGTTGGAAACTTTACTATCAGAGCTCATCAGTTCTCAGACATTTATATGTTTTGAATACTTGGCCAATGTGACTTTGGGATGCGTCCTCCAGTTGTTGTTTCAGTGATTTTGTTCATGCCTAACAACTGGTGGCATCTTAATTTTGGTCAAATAATGTAAATGTTAAGGTGAAATTTAGAAATAAGAAAGGAAAAGCTGATATGTGTGTAGCTACTAGGTGTTTTTCTTCCTTTTTTTTTTTTTTTTTATTTTTGTAAAGTAAAACAAAAGATAAACCAAAAGGTTCTAGCTTAAGTTAGGTAAAATCAAAGAGGAGAAAAAAGAAGATAATGTTGCTAATACTTCACTGCCACCTGTAATTTCCAAAACACCTAAGAGCATTTTTATTAAAATTAACTTAATATTGACGTTTATATTAAGTTATATAGTCGATATTAAATAATTCAATCTATATTATGTTAAATTTACTTTGTTAAATTGTATTAATTTAAATAAAATTTAATGAATTTTTAAATATAAATCATACTATAATTTAATATAAATGGATTTATATTAAATTATAAATAAATTTAATATTTATTTATAATTTAATATAAACAATATCAATTAATAAAATAAATTTAGATCAAACCATAGTATTAATAAAAGAAATTTAAATAATACTACTAATAAGATTAATTTAAATTAGATTAATTTATATTAAATGATAGTATAATTTGTATTTCAAAATATATTAAATTTTGTTTAAATTAATTTTAATAAAAAGGTTCTGAATGGTTTTAGAAACTACAGGTGTCGGAGAAGTATGTGCTATGCAATCTGCTTTTTCTCTTCTCTGATTTCACCTACTTAAGCTAGAAACTTTTGATTCATCTTTTACCTTAATTTATCAAAAGGTTGTAACTACTCCTATTTTAAAGCTTTTCATCTTTCAAAAACTGTTGTTAGCTTATTTCTCTCCCCAACTTGTTTTGATCCAATGTTTTATAGAATGTGTTTATAAGAATTATTGTAGAGCCCCCAATAGTATGTAGATAAGCAGTCCAGATATTTAATGATACATTCCTACTAATTAACTTTTCCGTTGGCAATGGATCACGTGATCCCACTTTGGGGTTGACTCATAGAAATACTCTTCCTTCTGGACATGTTTATCATCTGGAAAACTGAATTAATGTGGAGTGACTTTCGTAGAGAAATGGAAATCAGCAAAATGGATAGGGGTCATAGAATTTGGATTCAAGGCATCTTAGAATTTATCCACTAAGCTTCCTGTTTAGGTCCTCCCCATTGGAATTTTCGCTTGGTAGTTGTACAATGTTATCTTGGATAAACTAAATATTCTCAACGTTTTGCAACACTATATTTGGTTTTCATGTACTCTAAATCGGAGACATCCTTCTTATGGGTTGGGTTTTTCTTGTTTCCTGTAATTACATGTATCGTTTTTATCTTAATGCCATTAAGTGAGGTTGGAACTAGTGGTTCAAGAAGGCTGCTCTGTACAGTTGCTCGCTAAAGTACATCAGAATTGATAACTGGTGATGATTATCTGCTACATTGGAACAAAATTCTATAAACAAAAAGTGCTACAAAAAACAAAACAAATTTTTTTTTTTAAAAGTACTATAGCAAAAAATCACAACAACAACAACAACTAAAGAAATAAAATAAAATACCCAGTAGCTATCCACTTACATATACCAGCTGTTTTGCTTTCTCTTTTTGTCTACAAACACATGAGTACTTTTTCAAAAGGCCATGCTGTAAAACATAAAAAAAAAAAGGGTTATGGCTTCTTTAGAATAATGCTAAATATTTAGAAGATCCTGGAGTACAGCTCTGGCCCTATTGTCCGGGGACACTGGCAACGGTGTAAAGGTGGGTTTAAAAAGAGGATGCCCTGGTCCACCAAGTCCAACTCCAGCTAGGTTACTAAGAGGCACAGCTGCAGAACGTGGAACCAAGAGTGGATTCCCGTTGGTGCTTCTGCCAGCTCTTAATTTGGCTCCATCTTTAACATTTCCTGGTAAAGAGTTCTGGGAAAGAACTCTGAAGCACAGGTTGTTGATTTGGTTTCAGAGGTATGTCGGGGACACTTTTTGAAGCCCCTCCAAGCCAACTCCTCATCCACTTACCGACACCACCATAAGAATCTTTATTCAGCAAGTGCTGCATTTCGTCCTTTGGAATGTCCAGGATGCTCCCCATCAACTGCAATGCTTCAGGACGTTTGCCTTTTGGTGTCTGGAGAAGAGCGATAAAAAGGTTTTGCATGAGGACTTTGTCCACTTTTCCTTCTGCGCTGTTGCCCAAAGTGGACAATTTCTGTTGTGCGTGGTCCAACATTTCTTTTCGGGGCTCCTTTTGTTTTTTCAGTTCTTCCATCTGTTCTTCCTCGAGATCTAAGTCTTCTCTCGGTCTGGAAGCAGAATCCAACAGAGCATTCGCTTGATCCAAACGTTCCCGCAGCGATGATACTTCTCCTTCTAGCTTTTCGGCCTTGTGCTTCCATTCAGCTATTGACTGTTTTTCTTTGGCTAATTCGGCAGAATGCAGAGCTTTCTCTTCTTCTTGGAAGTGCTCTAGAACCCTTTTCAGGTTACTTGATGACAGGGCACACTGTACTTCTTGGTCCCGTAAGTGTTGAACCTCGTTTTCTCTTAGGATTTTTACTTTGGTCTCTTGAAAAATATCAGAATTCAATGTTTGAGCATCTCCTCTCTCTCCAGGCAACTGGGCTTTTAGTTCTTCAATAGTTTTCTGCAAGTTCTTAATTTCCTCCTCTCTTTCTAAAATTAACTGGCTATGCGCAGCATTCATCTGCTCATATTTGTACTTAAATTCATCCATTTCCTCCTCCTGCTCCCGTAAAGACTGAAGTAGTTGCATTTTACGCTGGTTTTGATTTTCAATTATATTCAGATGGTCTTGAATTTCATCTTCCAGATGATTTTTGACTATATTCAGTTGAGATACCTCCAATTCTAGCTCTGTGATAGCATCAAGAGTTTCAGGCTCAGCCACTGGTACAGCTTGATTGTGCTGTTCCCTAAGTATTTCCAGTTCTACTCGCAGATAGTTGTTTTCTGCTTTCACGTAGGTAAGACTTCTGTCCTTTCTTTCAACGGATTGCCTTAAAGTTTCATTTTCTCTTAAGGCCTGAGAACACTTATCTAAATCCTTTTGTAGTTGTGAACTTTTTTCTTCGAGTTTTTCAATAAAAACTTCTTTCTCATTTATGGCTTGTGTCAATCGCTCCTCTTCTTCTATGTAAGATGCCAAAATTTCCTCAGTTTCTTTTTCATCAGCAGTCATTTGCTCAATATTCTTTTTGAGTCCTGCAATTTCAAAGTCCTTCTCTTGATTGAGTTGAAGTGCACATTCGTGTTTCAGCTTTAAGGCAGAGGTCTTCAAATTGTGTGCATTGGAGAGTTCCTCAATAGTCTGCCTGTGATTATTTGCTTCTTCCAACAGTCTTTTTTCTGCCTGGTGCAGTTTGGCTTCAGTCTCTTCTTTGTCTCTTTGGAGAGTCTCCGTGATAGTGTCTCTTTCTTGAGAGATTTGATTGTAAGCAGCAATAGATTCTTCCAACTTACGCCTTACATCGTCACGTGCTAAAATCAACATTTCATTTTCCGTCTTGAGTTCAGCAGCAACTTTCCTTAAGTTTTCATTGAGCTGTTCCTCTTGAGAAAGATTTTGCCTTAGGTTGCTAACTTCAGCTTCTCGTTCTTTAAGCATGTCATCCTTCCAGTGACTGTTCGAGTCTTCGTTCAGAGAAGTTGGATACTTACTCTTAAATCCAGACAGCTCCTCTTCAAGTTGTCTAATGTGATCCTTAAGCCCCAGGTTTTCCTGCTGGAGGTTTAAACTATTTTTTTGTGACTGATTTAGCTGATCTACTAAATCTTCTACTTTACCTTCAAGCTTCTGCTTAGTTAAATGCAAATCACTGAGGCTCTGTGCATTCTCAGTTAACTTCTCCTTCTGCACATGCAACTCTTGGGATATGTTCATTTGCTCATCCTCAAGTTGACGAACTCTCTTTTTTTCGTCATCTAGATCTTGTTCCAACTTCTTGATGACAAGGTCTCCTTCATTTTGTTGTTTGGATAGCTCATCTTGTATCAAAATCATGTGCTTTGTAGCTTCCTGATTCTGATGATCCAGTTCTTCTAACTCGGCTATCAGCATTTTCTTCTCATTGATAGTCTGATTCAGTTCTTCCTCCTTTGCCTTCAAGTGAAGTTTTAAGTCTAGTAATTGTACATTCAAATTCACGTCTGTTGAAGCTCTGTTTTTCATGACTGGATAGTCACAGCTCAATTTTGACAGTGACATCTGAAGTTCCTCTTTTTCTTGACTCAATGATGACTTCTCTTTTTCTAAAGCTTCAACATGCATTTTAAGTTTCAGATTGTCTTCAGCAAGACGGTTATCCTGGTTTAAACCATTTAGCCTCACGATTTCCTTCTCCGCATCAGCCAGGGCTCGTTGAAGCCTGAGCACTTCTTCCACTGCTGAATGCTGAGGAAGGGTTCTTCCCTTTTCTGCCACAGTAGAACTCTGCTCCCAAACTGAAATTTCATGCTGATGATCATCTAAGTCTGGACTTTGGTTTGGTTGAAGAGTCTTGCTAGTATTTAGTACTTTGCAGATTTCACTTGAGTCAGAATGGTGTGTTCCCTGAGCCTCAGCAATCTGCCTCGAGTGGCCAACTTCAGATTCCTGTTTTGCAACTTCAGTTGATAATCTGTTTGTTTCTTGTTGTGCTACAATTATGTCACTAAAGTCCATGTCATCATCACGAAAGGCTGAAAAATGACTACCGATCAGGGAACCGAACGGAGCCGGTGCGGTTGTTGTTGGCACACCACAAGCTCCCGAGCGTACTGATTGAGCAGCTGCCCGTAGTTGGAACATTTGATCTTGCAGGACAGTCTGTCCTGCCTTAAGATGGCTGACCTCTACCTCTTTCTGTTGCAGTTGATCTTGGCAACTTACAGACTGATGGTTTCTTTGTAGCTCTGGCGCTTCATGCTTTTCTTCCAGGTCAGTACAATACTTTTTCGGTCTTTCATTCTCACATCTTAGTGTGGAATCAGTAGTTTCCATTTCCTTTCTCCGACAATGATGTAAAGCTGCTTCTGGGTCTCCTGAGTCATCCAGAAGCATGTCCCTGGTGAGGGTGGAGCTATGGCCGGTGAGGAAAGCCAAGCTGCTCCCCACCTGAGCCAAGAAGTGGCCCAAGCCTGAGCCCAGGCCTCCAAACCAGGCCGACATCGTGGCCACTTCAGCGAGCCATCGGACCAGCTCTGAGAAGCGCGTCCATCACCATCCACTTCTCTGCCCCGAACGTCCTCCGGCGTCGCCGGGGTCAATTATGACCCAAGCGCTCAGAATTCCTCAGAGCGCGGGGTTCCTGGGGCTCCACCAACCACCAATCATCCCTTCCTGCCTGTAAACTCAGAAGCCTGTCCTGCGCTTTGACCAGGGACCTGCAGCCAGTAGCACACTCACCCCCTGCAGGGCCTCTGCTTCTTCCCTGCACTTGCCTGTCAGCTATTGGCTCACGGGATTGGGCAGGGTTGGCTGGGAGGAGCTAGAGATCCAGGAAAGTGTCCTAGTTTGAGTCCCAAGGCAGTGTGCTGTGGAGCCAGGAAGAATCAATGTTGTAGGTGAAATCCAAAGGTAGTTCACTGGACAGTTCCCTCTTGTCTGGGAGAGGTGGGCTTTTTGTCCCATTCAGTTGCATTCAGTTGACGAGGTGAGGTCTGGCTCCACATTAGAGAATGGAATCTATTTAACTAAAAGTCCCCGATTCAAAAGTAAATCTCACCCCATAACACCAGCACAGACACACCCAGAATAAAAGTTGGCCAAGTATCTGGGCATCGTAGCCCAGGCGAGTTAACATATAAAATTAACCATCACAAAGTCTTAATCAGTCTCAGAATTCAAATTATAATATGGATTAGATTTCACTAAAGAACCACCTTTACCCTTTCCAAAAGTAAATTTTTGCTGTTAATCTATACATTTTCGAGTTCATTTGAACATTATTTGGTCCTTGTTAATTCTGATTGAAGTTTATTTAAGTGCTCAAAAATTCCGCTTAAATTTCACTTAAGAAAATTTGTTTTAGAGCCAATGGGTTGATGTTCACTTAACCTATTGTTGTTTATCAGTGCCAAATATAATCCAGGTTTCAAGAGTACAGAGTGAAATAAAAAGTTGAGAAATTTTCTACTATGGAGTAACAATCCTAAATGTAATTCCCATACCTCTAAGGATCAGAAGGAGTTAAGATAAGGCCCTGCTTTTCAAGGTGTTTAAATTCCAACAAGTTAATGAGGAGGCAGTTTTGTAGAGTTGGGGACAAAGCAAAGAGATGAAGCACGTGGGCTGTAACAGACATACCCATTGGGACCAGAGCAATTTTGGAGCTAAACTGACAGAACGCATTTATAAGACCTCTCTCACAAGCATGAGTTGAACAGTAAATGACAACATAGTGTGTAGTTCTCACCTGATGGCTGGTGCAGAGAAAGTGGCCAACAAACAGAGCCTGCTGCCACTTTGTTCATATTTGCTTTTTGTTTTGTTTAGGATCATTTTCCTTATTACCCTTTAGAAGGGGTTTGGGTTTGCTCCCATTACTCTCTTCCCAGAGCCCATTTTCAGGAGACTCTTTTCCTTGAGCTGTTCTTTCTCTATGTCTGTTCAGGAAACAAAACCTCAAGGTGGCAGAAATAAAATTTAAAAAAAGGAAGAATTTTTGGAAAATTAATGGTTAAGTAGATCCTAAGGATTATATGAATCACCTCATAATGTCTCTTGCCTTCGAGATAGCGGAGCAAGTAGACATAATTACTCCGATTGCTATCAGAAACTAGTGACTGCATTTGTGTCCTGGGCTAGAAAAGGAAATCTTCTTGGTCCTTCTTATTCATCTCCAAATCTGAGAGAGAAGTCAGGCCTGTGTTAGTCAGTCTCTCCTCATAAAAGACTAATATAAAAATTTAAGCCCCTTTTAGCATCTGCTGAAGTGAGAATCCACGCTGTACCCCAGCTGTGTCTACTGTTGAAGAAGGCGTCAACAATACCAAGTGTCCTTTTCTCCCTTTAGACCATTCCTCCTGTGTGTGTGTGTGTGTGTGTGTGTGTGTGTGTGTGTGTGTTGTGTGTGTGAGAAGACTTTTTCATCACTTTGACAACATACCTGAGAAAATTAAATGAGTAAATATTTATTTTGGTTCAATTTCAGGCTCCATTGCTGTGGCCTGAAGTGAGGCAGATTACCATGGCAGAGAGCCTGGCTTCAAAACAGAGCTTCTCAACTCATGGAGATCAGGGAAATGGTGAGGGGAAGAGAGGACTGAGGAATATGATGTACCCGTCCAGGGAATCAACTCCAATGGCCTACCCTCCAACTAGGCCCTACCGCCCCCACAGTTTTGACCAACTCCCAATAGTCCTGTCCAATCATGAACCCATCAGTGGATTGATCCACAGATGAGGTTAGAGCTCAGGATTCGATTCACCTTTCTGTAGAGTCCGTTCTGAATGCTGGTAGATTGGGGTCCAAGCTTTCAACACATGACCTTTGGGCAACATTCCAGATCCAAATTATAGCAGGGTGCCTCCTTCCCTTTAGGTGTTCTGTGTTTGTTTATTGTTTTCAATCACAAATAATGATCCTTTTTCAGTGTAAGACCTATCACATTTGGCTTGAATCTGGTTCCAGTGGTGGTTGCTCCTCCTGCTGAAAGGCATTTCTGATCACTCAGATTCAGTCTTCTGGCATGGTTCACTCTGACCACAGCTGTTTGTCATTTTATATTTCTATCTGAGAGAGAAACCTACCTACTGTATTCGAAACTGACCATCCAAATGAAAGCATTTCTCTTCTTCTAAATATGTTTGGAATGTTCCTGGAAGCTATGGGGGATATGGAGGGAAAACCCCGGCTCATTCGCGAGCACATGTGACAAAAAGCATCCAATAATCATAAGGGTATCCTTATACATATATTCAGTGCCCCAAAAGCACAAGGTATTGTGATAGATATTGTGAACAACATAAAGCTGTGTTATATACATTTCCTGCTGTGAAGTGCAATTGCATACAGTCAATCAGTGGAGAAGATGTTCCATAGAGTGATCCTTGAATTATAATGCGAGGTCAGCCATTGACGACTGTGGTGGTGAGGATCTCATATGGGGCAAAAGACTGAGTAAGAAAGAATAAGCCAGAAGTAGAGAGCCCTTAATAATGTGGCTTTGTTAAAACACCGTTGAAGGTTAAAATAATGAAAGCTTTTTGAGTCTATAAACATAGGGTGATAAATTCTATGCAAGACATTAAGTTTGTACTTCTTTTAATACCTCATAATTCATTCAAACATTTTCTTATAGATTTCAGTAGAATTTTTAAATCTCTTCAATATGGGCCTCGTCTCTTCTTGTCTCTTTTTTTAAATTTTTATTGGTTGCTCAAAACATTACAATGATCTTGACATATCATATTTCATACATTTGATTCAAGTGGGGTATGAATTCTTACTTTTACCACGTGTACAGTTTGCAGGATCACATTGGTTATACGTCCAAGTTGATACATACTGCCATACTAGTGTCTGTTATATTCTGCTGCCTTTTCTATTCCCTCCCTATCCCCCCTTCTGTCCCCTCCCCTCCCATAATCTCTCTCTACCCCAGCTACTGTAATTCATTTCTCTCCTTTTTTCCCCTTTCCCCTCACATCGTCTTATATGTAATTTTGTATAACAATGAGGGTATCCTTCCATTTCCATGAAATTCCCCTTCTCTCTCCCATTCCCTCCCACCTCTTGTCCCTTCCAATTGGTAATCTTCTTTTCATGCTCTTCCAGCCTGCTCTGTTTTGAGTCCCCCTCCTTATATGAAAGAAGACATTCAGCATTTCTTTTCTAGGGATTGGCTAACTTCACTTAGCACAATCTCCTCTAATGCCATCCATTTCCCTGCAAATGCCGTGGTTTTGTCATTTTTTAGTGCTGAGTAATATTCCACCGTGTACAAATGCCACATTTTTTTAATCCATTCATCTGTTGACTGGCATCTAGGTTGGTTCCACATTCTAGCTATTGTGAATTGTGCTGCTATGAGCCTTGATGTAGCTGTATCCCTATAGTATGCTCTTTTTAGGTCTTTGGGAATAGTCCGAGAAGGGGAATAGCTGGGTCGAATGGTGGTTCCATTCCCAGCTTTCCCAGGAATCTCCATAATGCTTTCCAAATTGGCTGCACCAATTTGCAGTCGCACCAGCAATGTACAAGTGTACCTTTTCCCCCACATCCTTGCCAGCACTTGTTGTTGTTTGACTTCCTAATGGCTGCCATTCTTACTGGACTGATTTGGTGTCTTAGAGTGGTTTTAATTTGCATTTCTCTGATTGCTAGAGAGGGTGGGCATTTTTTCCGTGTATTTTTTGATTAATTGTATATCCTTCTCTGAGAAGTGTCTGTTCAGGTCCTTGGCCCATTTGTTGATTGGGTTGTTTGTTTTCTTAATGTTTAATTTTTGAGTTGTTTGTATACTCTGGATATTAGGGCTCGGCACATTTGTATTTTTAAGAATTGGCATGATCAATGAAATGTTCCGCACACGTTTGTAGGAAGATTAACATAACACTCCAGTGACAATACAGTAGTAGAAGGATTGATTTGGACTGACAAGTTGTTCAGTGAATGATATATTACCCATAAATTTGAATTCTCATTATCATAAGGAAGCAAGGTGAAAATAAGAATTTAAGAGAGTGTTGGGGATGTGGCTCAAGTAGTAGCTCCTTCACCTAGCATGCGTGAGGCATGGGGTTTGATCCTCAGCACTACCTAAAAAAATAAATAAAATAAAGATGTTGTGTCCACTAAAGGCTAAATAATAAATATTTTTAAAATAGAATTTAAAATAGTCCATAAATGTTATATACAAACTGTGAAAGTAGATTCTTCAACAGATTAATTGTCTACCTCGAACTAGAATCAGTTGCCTACTGATTTGCCTGGATGATGTTCTCAATTCTGGTTTTTTTTTTTTTTTTTTTTCATTCCAGTGGGCAAACATCTGCAGGGCTTTCTTGATGGCAACATAGTGATTACTGAGCTCTACCCTATTAGAAATACAACTAGTTTTCAACTCATGAAAGTCTATAAAAGCCACTTTTTTAGAAGTCTCTAAACTTTGGAACTATTCAATGATACTCTATTTTTGCCAGCAATACACAATATATATATTTTTTAATGTAAAGGGCAAGGTATTGAACAGACACTTCACAGAAGAAGCAATACAATCAATAAATACATGAAAAAAATGTTCAACTTCACTAGTAATGAGAGAAATGCAAATCAAAACTACTCTAAGATTTCATCTCACTTCAATCAGAATGGCAATCATCAAGAATATCAGCAATAATAAATGTTGGCGAGGATGTGGGGGGAAAAGGTACACGTATACATTGCTGGTGGCACTGCAAATTGATGCAGCCAGTCTGAAAAGCAGTATGAAAATTCCTCGGAAAACTGGGATCGGAAGCATCCTTTGACCCAGCTATCCCACTCATTGGTTTATAACTAAAGGACTTAAAATCAGTATACTAAAAATTCATTAAACTTCATTTAAATTAATACAATTTAACAAAGTGAATTTAAATAACATTTAATATAGATTAAGTCATTTAATATTAAGTATATAATAAAAATATTAATAAAATTAATTTTAATAAAAATCCTCTTAGTGGTTTTAGAAACTACAGGTATCAGAGAAATATTAGCTATATATTCTACTTTTGTCTGTTGTCTCATTTTGCCTAACTTAAGCTAGAAACTTTTGTTTATCTTTTATCTTAATTTACCAAGATAAAAATGGGAAGACAAAACACCCAGTAGCTACACACATCAGCTTTTCCTTTGTTTTTTCTAAATTTTGCCTTAACATTGACATTATTTTATCCAGTATCCAGGTATTATGTTTTTATGTTAAAAGCATATGCCGTTTGATTTCAATCTCTTTTCAAATACATATATCTAAATCCCTGTTGCTTCTGTCATACTCACCAGATGACTATTATAGTATTTTAATTTAATCCCATCTTGATTTTTGCTTTAATCTAACAATTATTTGGAATGGTTTCTATGGCCCTAATTTCATTGTATATGGAATTTTATTTATTTATTTATTTATTTTGAGGAGTCAAAATTCTTCTAATTTTAGATGCACAAGGAATTGCAGCGTGTGTGATAACACCTTTACGGAATTGGCTGGCGTTTTCATTGTGGTCTAGGGCATGGTAAATTTTGGTGGTTGTAGCCTGTGTGTTTGAACATGGTATGTAGTTTTGTGTGCATGGTACAACTTCTTGGTATAGCTACTCAGTCAGGCTTCTTAAGTGCATTACACAGCTCTTCTCTATCCCCTCCCTGCTTGTTGGTGGTTCCTTGTTTGGGTTCTGAGAGAGGGATGTTCAGTTTATGCCTTTTAATCTGCAGGGTTTCCCATGTTTTTGCTCTATATACCCCACGGTGTGGTACCCCAGATAACTATCTTATTGTTGTCCTGTGCTCTGTGATCCCTGGTATGTAATACTGAAAGCATGAAGCAGCCTGTTACCTCTCAGCTTCTGGAAGTGAACTGTTTTCTTGCACGTTCTATATTTGCTTTTGTCTTTTCAACTTGATCTACTCTTTCATAATCTATTTTTGTGTTCAGTCCTTGAAATTCTCATTCTTATTTTGGATCACTGAGCATTTCAAATGTCCTCTTCTAATTTCTATGAGGATTTGGTGGTAGAAGGAGAAAGAGAGGTGAAACATGCTCATTTTCAGCCTTTAAGATTGAACTTCAAATCTTAGTGTAGTTTTGATTTTCACTTCTCTAAGTGCTAGTGATGATGAGCATATTTGCATCTATTTGTTGATTAATTTTATATCATCTTGGGAGAAGTGTCTGTTCAGGTCCGTGGCCCATTTATTGAATGGGTCATTTTATTTATTTATTTATTTATTTATTTATTTATTTATTTATTTATTTATTTATTTGTGTGTGTGTGTGTGTGTGTGTGTGTGTGTGTGTATTTAGATTTGTGAGTTCTTTCTATACCCTAGAGATTAGTGCTCTATCTGATGTGTGATGGGGCAAAAGTTTTCTCCCAAGATGTAGGATCTCTATTCACCTCCCAGATTGTTTGTTTTGTGGAGAAGAAACTTTTTTAGTTTGCATCTATCTCATTTATTGATACTGGATTTTAATTCTTGTGCTATAGGAGTCTCATTAAGGAATTTTGGGACTAATCCCATATGATTGGAATTAGGGCCTACTTTTTCTTCTGTTACATGCAAGGTCTCTGGTTTTATTCCTAGGTCCTTGAATCATTTGAGTGGAGTTTTGTGCATGGTGAGAGATAGGGGTTTAATTGCACCTCCCTCCAGTTAGAATGTCAGCGATTTTTGAAAATGGCAGCTATTATGAAGACAACAACAATAAGTGTTGGTGAGGATTTCAGGAAACATGTACACTCCTACACTGTCGGTGGGACTGTAGATTGGTGCAGCCAATATGGAAAGCAGTTTGGAGATTCCCTGGAAATTTGGGAGTAGAACCACCATTTGACCTAGCTATCCCTCTTTTTGGTCTATACCCAAAGGATTTAACAACTGCAAACTACAGGGACACAGCCACATCAATGTTTATAGCAGCAAAATTCACATTAGCTAAATTGTGGAAACAACTTAGTAGATGAATGCATAAAAAATGTGGCATTTATACACAATTAATATTACTCAGATACTTACCCTCTCGCTCAGTCCAGGAGACGCTAGCGACCTTCACTACCTCTGTCAGAGCCTGGTTGGGACAGCTGGTGCCTCGGAGAGGACAGGCTGATCCTGCCTGCCTCCCATGTACCCTTTGTCACAGGGAGCGACATTAATGTGAGACCAAATAAAATCCAGTCATAGACATTAATAGAATATCTCAAAAAAGTATTTAATAAAAAGGCTAGCAAATACAGGGTCTTTAATGAAACTTTAATAAAATTTATGAGACAAGGAAACTGAAAGCACAATATTTTCTTAGGAACTTTTCTGTTTGGTGTTATTCTTTACAATATAGAAGCTTTTCCTAAGAATGCAGGGAGTATGAAATTTCTAAGGCTATCTTGCTGTTTTCTCCATTAAACCCCTTGTCTTAAAAAAAAAAAAAAATCTTGAATCTGTATTAATCTTTGTGATTTTCTGAGTACCTGTATAACATATTTTTCTCAAGAATGCAGTGAGGTCGCCGTTTCCAAGAGCTCTTCAATTCTGAAATATAAGAAGTGTGTTTCCAGGCATTGAAACCCAAAGGCTCACCTAGACACAATGGAGTGAGCAGAATATATAAAAATCTCTCATGACAAATCTGAACTCTGCTTTTCCCAACCATGTGAAGTCTACTGGAATCAGATTCCAAGTAATTTGGCAAGTGGAAGCCAAATATATAGTTTGATATTCTTCTCGGGAGTAAGCCGTGTGATGTGACAGGAAGGCAGATTTTAGTGCTGCATTTCTGATTGTATCCCCCCAAAAGTTGTTCCATGCATATCATGCAAGAATGGAACCTCCAAAAAATGAATAAATAAAAAAGAGGAAATTTGACGTAAGAAGGCTGGATAATATTTGCATGTTCGTGTATTTTTACCACACATCATACCTTCTTATTTCTTCCTTGCTCTGATTTGAAGCATATGCTTTCATTTTTCATTTTGGCTTACTATGTTATCACTTAATAATAATTCAGTAAATTTACTTAGAACAAGAAAGTCACGTAATGACTCATGTCTTAGAGATGCTTTCAAATAAAAGTAATTGTGCATTTTGTACCATAGAGTATTCCCAGTGTTTCCTAGAATTGTTGCAACTGACGCTGGAAGCTTTGAAATAGAGCAAGAGGCATAAGGGCTGTGGCTTGTGACCCTTCCCAAAGTATGTAAGATTGATAGACATTGAATGCAGATAAAGAACTATGCATCATTGAATTTTTTCCTGTCACTAAAATGCTAGTAGAGCTCAAGGAATTGTGAGTCTCTTTGTCTACAGTACAGGAAAAATAAGAAATTTAAAGACTTGAGTTCCATACAATTTCTGATAACATACCTTAGGTTCTCAGCTTAAAAACACAAAAAGAGAAATGTCCTCATTTTCCATAGCATTTGGAAACTTTTCATAGGTTGGAAACTTTACTATCAGAGCTCATCAGTTCTCAGACATTTATATGTTTTGAATACTTGGCCAATGTGACTTTGGGATGCGTCCTCCAGTTGTTGTTTCAGTGATTTTGTTCATGCCTAACAACTGGTGGCATCTTAATTTTGGTCAAATAATGTAAATGTTAAGGTGAAATTTAGAAATAAGAAAGGAAAAGCTGATATGTGTGTAGCTACTAGGTGTTTTTCTTCCTTTTTTTTTTTTTTTTTATTTTTGTAAAGTAAAACAAAAGATAAACCAAAAGGTTCTAGCTTAAGTTAGGTAAAATCAAAGAGGAGAAAAAAGAAGATAATGTTGCTAATACTTCACTGCCACCTGTAATTTCCAAAACACCTAAGAGCATTTTTATTAAAATTAACTTAATATTGACGTTTATATTAAGTTATATAGTCGATATTAAATAATTCAATCTATATTATGTTAAATTTACTTTGTTAAATTGTATTAATTTAAATAAAATTTAATGAATTTTTAAATATAAATCATACTATAATTTAATATAAATGGAATTTATATTAAATTATAAATAAATTTAATATTTATTTATAATTTAATATAAACAATATCAATTAATAAAATAAATTTAGATCAAACCATAGTATTAATAAAAGAAATTTAAATAATACTACTAATAAGATTAATTTAAATTAGATTAATTTATATTAAATGATAGTATAATTTGTATTTCAAAATATATTAAATTTTGTTTAAATTAATTTTAATAAAAAGGTTCTGAATGGTTTTAGAAACTACAGGTGTCGGAGAAGTATGTGCTATGCAATCTGCTTTTTCTCTTCTCTGATTTCACCTACTTAAGCTAGAAACTTTTGATTCATCTTTTACCTTAATTTATCAAAAGGTTGTAACTACTCCTATTTTAAAGCTTTTCATCTTTCAAAAACTGTTGTTAGCTTATTTCTCTCCCCAACTTGTTTTGATCCAATGTTTTATAGAATGTGTTTATAAGAATTATTGTAGAGCCCCCAATAGTATGTAGATAAGCAGTCCAGATATTTAATGATACATTCCTACTAATTAACTTTTCCATTGGCAATGGATCACGTGATCCCACTTTGGGGTTGACTCATAGAAATACTCTTCCTTCTGGACATGTTTATCATCTGGAAAACTGAATTAATGTGGAGTGACTTTCGTAGAGAAATGGAAATCAGCAAAATGGATAGGGGTCATAGAATTTGGATTCAAGGCATCTTAGAATTTATCCACTAAGCTTCCTGTTTAGGTCCTCCCCATTGGAATTTTCGCTTGGTAGTTGTACAATGTTATCTTGGATAAACTAAATATTCTCAACGTTTTGCAACACTATATTTGGTTTTCATGTACTCTAAATCGGAGACATCCTTCTTATGGGTTGGGTTTTTCTTGTTTCCTGTAATTACATGTATCGTTTTTATCTTAATGCCATTAAGTGAGGTTGGAACTAGTGGTTCAAGAAGGCTGCTCTGTACAGTTGCTCGCTAAAGTACATCAGAATTGATAACTGGTGATGATTATCTGCTACATTGGAACAAAATTCTATAAACAAAAAGTGCTACAAAAAACAAAACAAATTTTTTTTTTTTAAAAGTACTATAGCAAAAAATCACAACAACAACAACAACTAAAGAAATAAAATAAAATACCCAGTAGCTATCCACTTACATATACCAGCTGTTTTGCTTTCTCTTTTTGTCTACAAACACATGAGTACTTTTTCAAAAGGCCATGCTGTAAAACATAAAAAAAAAAAGGGTTATGGCTTCTTTAGAATAATGCTAAATATTTAGAAGATCCTGGAGTACAGCTCTGGCCCTATTGTCCGGGGACACTGGCAACGGTGTAAAGGTGGGTTTAAAAAGAGGATGCCCTGGTCCACCAAGTCCAACTCCAGCTAGGTTACTAAGAGGCACAGCTGCAGAACGTGGAACCAAGAGTGGATTCCCGTTGGTGCTTCTGCCAGCTCTTAATTTGGCTCCATCTTTAACATTTCCTGGTAAAGAGTTCTGGGAAAGAACTCTGAAGCACAGGTTGTTGATTTGGTTTCAGAGGTATGTCGGGGACACTTTTTGAAGCCCCTCCAAGCCAACTCCTCATCCACTTACCGACACCACCATAAGAATCTTTATTCAGCAAGTGCTGCATTTCGTCCTTTGGAATGTCCAGGATGCTCCCCATCAACTGCAATGCTTCAGGACGTTTGCCTTTTGGTGTCTGGAGAAGAGCGATAAAAAGGTTTTGCATGAGGACTTTGTCCACTTTTCCTTCTGCGCTGTTGCCCAAAGTGGACAATTTCTGTTGTGCGTGGTCCAACATTTCTTTTCGGGGCTCCTTTTGTTTTTTCAGTTCTTCCATCTGTTCTTCCTCGAGATCTAAGTCTTCTCTCGGTCTGGAAGCAGAATCCAACAGAGCATTCGCTTGATCCAAACGTTCCCGCAGCGATGATACTTCTCCTTCTAGCTTTTCGGCCTTGTGCTTCCATTCAGCTATTGACTGTTTTTCTTTGGCTAATTCGGCAGAATGCAGAGCTTTCTCTTCTTCTTGGAAGTGCTCTAGAACCCTTTTCAGGTTACTTGATGACAGGGCACACTGTACTTCTTGGTCCCGTAAGTGTTGAACCTCGTTTTCTCTTAGGATTTTTACTTTGGTCTCTTGAAAAATATCAGAATTCAATGTTTGAGCATCTCCTCTCTCTCCAGGCAACTGGGCTTTTAGTTCTTCAATAGTTTTCTGCAAGTTCTTAATTTCCTCCTCTCTTTCTAAAATTAACTGGCTATGCGCAGCATTCATCTGCTCATATTTGTACTTAAATTCATCCATTTCCTCCTCCTGCTCCCGTAAAGACTGAAGTAGTTGCATTTTACGCTGGTTTTGATTTTCAATTATATTCAGATGGTCTTGAATTTCATCTTCCAGATGATTTTTGACTATATTCAGTTGAGATACCTCCAATTCTAGCTCTGTGATAGCATCAAGAGTTTCAGGCTCAGCCACTGGTACAGCTTGATTGTGCTGTTCCCTAAGTATTTCCAGTTCTACTCGCAGATAGTTGTTTTCTGCTTTCACGTAGGTAAGACTTCTGTCCTTTCTTTCAACGGATTGCCTTAAAGTTTCATTTTCTCTTAAGGCCTGAGAACACTTATCTAAATCCTTTTGTAGTTGTGAACTTTTTTCTTCGAGTTTTTCAATAAAAACTTCTTTCTCATTTATGGCTTGTGTCAATCGCTCCTCTTCTTCTATGTAAGATGCCAAAATTTCCTCAGTTTCTTTTTCATCAGCAGTCATTTGCTCAATATTCTTTTTGAGTCCTGCAATTTCAAAGTCCTTCTCTTGATTGAGTTGAAGTGCACATTCGTGTTTCAGCTTTAAGGCAGAGGTCTTCAAATTGTGTGCATTGGAGAGTTCCTCAATAGTCTGCCTGTGATTATTTGCTTCTTCCAACAGTCTTTTTTCTGCCTGGTGCAGTTTGGCTTCAGTCTCTTCTTTGTCTCTTTGGAGAGTCTCCGTGATAGTGTCTCTTTCTTGAGAGATTTGATTGTAAGCAGCAATAGATTCTTCCAACTTACGCCTTACATCGTCACGTGCTAAAATCAACATTTCATTTTCCGTCTTGAGTTCAGCAGCAACTTTCCTTAAGTTTTCATTGAGCTGTTCCTCTTGAGAAAGATTTTGCCTTAGGTTGCTAACTTCAGCTTCTCGTTCTTTAAGCATGTCATCCTTCCAGTGACTGTTCGAGTCTTCGTTCAGAGAAGTTGGATACTTACTCTTAAATCCAGACAGCTCCTCTTCAAGTTGTCTAATGTGATCCTTAAGCCCCAGGTTTTCCTGCTGGAGGTTTAAACTATTTTTTTGTGACTGATTTAGCTGATCTACTAAATCTTCTACTTTACCTTCAAGCTTCTGCTTAGTTAAATGCAAATCACTGAGGCTCTGTGCATTCTCAGTTAACTTCTCCTTCTGCACATGCAACTCTTGGGATATGTTCATTTGCTCATCCTCAAGTTGACGAACTCTCTTTTTTTCGTCATCTAGATCTTGTTCCAACTTCTTGATGACAAGGTCTCCTTCATTTTGTTGTTTGGATAGCTCATCTTGTATCAAAATCATGTGCTTTGTAGCTTCCTGATTCTGATGATCCAGTTCTTCTAACTCGGCTATCAGCATTTTCTTCTCATTGATAGTCTGATTCAGTTCTTCCTCCTTTGCCTTCAAGTGAAGTTTTAAGTCTAGTAATTGTACATTCAAATTCACGTCTGTTGAAGCTCTGTTTTTCATGACTGGATAGTCACAGCTCAATTTTGACAGTGACATCTGAAGTTCCTCTTTTTCTTGACTCAATGATGACTTCTCTTTTTCTAAAGCTTCAACATGCATTTTAAGTTTCAGATTGTCTTCAGCAAGACGGTTATCCTGGTTTAAACCATTTAGCCTCACGATTTCCTTCTCCGCATCAGCCAGGGCTCGTTGAAGCCTGAGCACTTCTTCCACTGCTGAATGCTGAGGAAGGGTTCTTCCCTTTTCTGCCACAGTAGAACTCTGCTCCCAAACTGAAATTTCATGCTGATGATCATCTAAGTCTGGACTTTGGTTTGGTTGAAGAGTCTTGCTAGTATTTAGTACTTTGCAGATTTCACTTGAGTCAGAATGGTGTGTTCCCTGAGCCTCAGCAATCTGCCTCGAGTGGCCAACTTCAGATTCCTGTTTTGCAACTTCAGTTGATAATCTGTTTGTTTCTTGTTGTGCTACAATTATGTCACTAAAGTCCATGTCATCATCACGAAAGGCTGAAAAATGACTACCGATCAGGGAACCGAACGGAGCCGGTGCGGTTGTTGTTGGCACACCACAAGCTCCCGAGCGTACTGATTGAGCAGCTGCCCGTAGTTGGAACATTTGATCTTGCAGGACAGTCTGTCCTGCCTTAAGATGGCTGACCTCTACCTCTTTCTGTTGCAGTTGATCTTGGCAACTTACAGACTGATGGTTTCTTTGTAGCTCTGGCGCTTCATGCTTTTCTTCCAGGTCAGTACAATACTTTTTCGGTCTTTCATTCTCACATCTTAGTGTGGAATCAGTAGTTTCCATTTCCTTTCTCCGACAATGATGTAAAGCTGCTTCTGGGTCTCCTGAGTCATCCAGAAGCATGTCCCTGGTGAGGGTGGAGCTATGGCCGGTGAGGAAAGCCAAGCTGCTCCCCACCTGAGCCAAGAAGTGGCCCAAGCCTGAGCCCAGGCCTCCAAACCAGGCCGACATCGTGGCCACTTCAGCGAGCCATCGGACCAGCTCTGAGAAGCGCGTCCATCACCATCCACTTCTCTGCCCCGAACGTCCTCCGGCGTCGCCGGGGTCAATTATGACCCAAGCGCTCAGAATTCCTCAGAGCGCGGGGTTCCTGGGGCTCCACCAACCACCAATCATCCCTTCCTGCCTGTAAACTCAGAAGCCTGTCCTGCGCTTTGACCAGGGACCTGCAGCCAGTAGCACACTCACCCCCTGCAGGGCCTCTGCTTCTTCCCTGCACTTGCCTGTCAGCTATTGGCTCACGGGATTGGGCAGGGTTGGCTGGGAGGAGCTAGAGATCCAGGAAAGTGTCCTAGTTTGAGTCCCAAGGCAGTGTGCTGTGGAGCCAGGAAGAATCAATGTTGTAGGTGAAATCCAAAGGTAGTTCACTGGACAGTTCCCTCTTGTCTGGGAGAGGTGGGCTTTTTGTCCCATTCAGTTGCATTCAGTTGACGAGGTGAGGTCTGGCTCCACATTAGAGAATGGAATCTATTTAACTAAAAGTCCCCGATTCAAAAGTAAATCTCACCCCATAACACCAGCACAGACACACCCAGAATAAAAGTTGGCCAAGTATCTGGGCATCGTAGCCCAGGCGAGTTAACATATAAAATTAACCATCACAAAGTCTTAATCAGTCTCAGAATTCAAATTATAATATGGATTAGATTTCACTAAAGAACCACCTTTACCCTTTCCAAAAGTAAATTTTTGCTGTTAATCTATACATTTTCGAGTTCATTTGAACATTATTTGGTCCTTGTTAATTCTGATTGAAGTTTATTTAAGTGCTCAAAAATTCCGCTTAAATTTCACTTAAGAAAATTTGTTTTAGAGCCAATGGGTTGATGTTCACTTAACCTATTGTTGTTTATCAGTGCCAAATATAATCCAGGTTTCAAGAGTACAGAGTGAAATAAAAAGTTGAGAAATTTTCTACTATGGAGTAACAATCCTAAATGTAATTCCCATACCTCTAAGGATCAGAAGGAGTTAAGATAAGGCCCTGCTTTTCAAGGTGTTTAAATTCCAACAAGTTAATGAGGAGGCAGTTTTGTAGAGTTGGGGACAAAGCAAAGAGATGAAGCACGTGGGCTGTAACAGACATACCCATTGGGACCAGAGCAATTTTGGAGCTAAACTGACAGAACGCATTTATAAGACCTCTCTCACAAGCATGAGTTGAACAGTAAATGACAACATAGTGTGTAGTTCTCACCTGATGGCTGGTGCAGAGAAAGTGGCCAACAAACAGAGCCTGCTGCCACTTTGTTCATATTTGCTTTTTGTTTTGTTTAGGATCATTTTCCTTATTACCCTTTAGAAGGGGTTTGGGTTTGCTCCCATTACTCTCTTCCCAGAGCCCATTTTCAGGAGACTCTTTTCCTTGAGCTGTTCTTTCTCTATGTCTGTTCAGGAAACAAAACCTCAAGGTGGCAGAAATAAAATTTAAAAAAAGGAAGAATTTTTGGAAAATTAATGGTTAAGTAGATCCTAAGGATTATATGAATCACCTCATAATGTCTCTTGCCTTCGAGATAGCGGAGCAAGTAGACATAATTACTCCGATTGCTATCAGAAACTAGTGACTGCATTTGTGTCCTGGGCTAGAAAAGGAAATCTTCTTGGTCCTTCTTATTCATCTCCAAATCTGAGAGAGAAGTCAGGCCTGTGTTAGTCAGTCTCTCCTCATAAAAGACTAATATAAAAATTTAAGCCCCTTTTAGCATCTGCTGAAGTGAGAATCCACGCTGTACCCCAGCTGTGTCTACTGTTGAAGAAGGCGTCAACAATACCAAGTGTCCTTTTCTCCCTTTAGACCATTCCTCCTGTGTGTGTGTGTGTGTGTGTGTGTGTGTGTGTGTGTGTTGTGTGTGTGAGAAGACTTTTTCATCACTTTGACAACATACCTGAGAAAATTAAATGAGTAAATATTTATTTTGGTTCAATTTCAGGCTCCATTGCTGTGGCCTGAAGTGAGGCAGATTACCATGGCAGAGAGCCTGGCTTCAAAACAGAGCTTCTCAACTCATGGAGATCAGGGAAATGGTGAGGGGAAGAGAGGACTGAGGAATATGATGTACCCGTCCAGGGAATCAACTCCAATGGCCTACCCTCCAACTAGGCCCTACCGCCCCCACAGTTTTGACCAACTCCCAATAGTCCTGTCCAATCATGAACCCATCAGTGGATTGATCCACAGATGAGGTTAGAGCTCAGGATTCGATTCACCTTTCTGTAGAGTCCGTTCTGAATGCTGGTAGATTGGGGTCCAAGCTTTCAACACATGACCTTTGGGCAACATTCCAGATCCAAATTATAGCAGGGTGCCTCCTTCCCTTTAGGTGTTCTGTGTTTGTTTATTGTTTTCAATCACAAATAATGATCCTTTTTCAGTGTAAGACCTATCACATTTGGCTTGAATCTGGTTCCAGTGGTGGTTGCTCCTCCTGCTGAAAGGCATTTCTGATCACTCAGATTCAGTCTTCTGGCATGGTTCACTCTGACCACAGCTGTTTGTCATTTTATATTTCTATCTGAGAGAGAAACCTACCTACTGTATTCGAAACTGACCATCCAAATGAAAGCATTTCTCTTCTTCTAAATATGTTTGGAATGTTCCTGGAAGCTATGGGGGATATGGAGGGAAAACCCCGGCTCATTCGCGAGCACATGTGACAAAAAGCATCCAATAATCATAAGGGTATCCTTATACATATATTCAGTGCCCCAAAAGCACAAGGTATTGTGATAGATATTGTGAACAACATAAAGCTGTGTTATATACATTTCCTGCTGTGAAGTGCAATTGCATACAGTCAATCAGTGGAGAAGATGTTCCATAGAGTGATCCTTGAATTATAATGCGAGGTCAGCCATTGACGACTGTGGTGGTGAGGATCTCATATGGGGCAAAAGACTGAGTAAGAAAGAATAAGCCAGAAGTAGAGAGCCCTTAATAATGTGGCTTTGTTAAAACACCGTTGAAGGTTAAAATAATGAAAGCTTTTTGAGTCTATAAACATAGGGTGATAAATTCTATGCAAGACATTAAGTTTGTACTTCTTTTAATACCTCATAATTCATTCAAACATTTTCTTATAGATTTCAGTAGAATTTTTAAATCTCTTCAATATGGGCCTCGTCTCTTCTTGTCTCTTTTTTTAAATTTTTATTGGTTGCTCAAAACATTACAATGATCTTGACATATCATATTTCATACATTTGATTCAAGTGGGGTATGAATTCTTACTTTTACCACGTGTACAGTTTGCAGGATCACATTGGTTATACGTCCAAGTTGATACATACTGCCATACTAGTGTCTGTTATATTCTGCTGCCTTTTCTATTCCCTCCCTATCCCCCCTTCTGTCCCCTCCCCTCCCATAATCTCTCTCTACCCCAGCTACTGTAATTCATTTCTCTCCTTTTTTCCCCTTTCCCCTCACATCGTCTTATATGTAATTTTGTATAACAATGAGGGTATCCTTCCATTTCCATGAAATTCCCCTTCTCTCTCCCATTCCCTCCCACCTCTTGTCCCTTCCAATTGGTAATCTTCTTTTCATGCTCTTCCAGCCTGCTCTGTTTTGAGTCCCCCTCCTTATATGAAAGAAGACATTCAGCATTTCTTTTCTAGGGATTGGCTAACTTCACTTAGCACAATCTCCTCTAATGCCATCCATTTCCCTGCAAATGCCGTGGTTTTGTCATTTTTTAGTGCTGAGTAATATTCCACCGTGTACAAATGCCACATTTTTTTAATCCATTCATCTGTTGACTGGCATCTAGGTTGGTTCCACATTCTAGCTATTGTGAATTGTGCTGCTATGAGCCTTGATGTAGCTGTATCCCTATAGTATGCTCTTTTTAGGTCTTTGGGAATAGTCCGAGAAGGGGAATAGCTGGGTCGAATGGTGGTTCCATTCCCAGCTTTCCCAGGAATCTCCATAATGCTTTCCAAATTGGCTGCACCAATTTGCAGTCGCACCAGCAATGTACAAGTGTACCTTTTCCCCCACATCCTTGCCAGCACTTGTTGTTGTTTGACTTCCTAATGGCTGCCATTCTTACTGGACTGATTTGGTGTCTTAGAGTGGTTTTAATTTGCATTTCTCTGATTGCTAGAGAGGGTGGGCATTTTTTCCGTGTATTTTTTGATTAATTGTATATCCTTCTCTGAGAAGTGTCTGTTCAGGTCCTTGGCCCATTTGTTGATTGGGTTGTTTGTTTTCTTAATGTTTAATTTTTGAGTTGTTTGTATACTCTGGATATTAGGGCTCGGCACATTTGTATTTTTAAGAATTGGCATGATCAATGAAATGTTCCGCACACGTTTGTAGGAAGATTAACATAACACTCCAGTGACAATACAGTAGTAGAAGGATTGATTTGGACTGACAAGTTGTTCAGTGAATGATATATTACCCATAAATTTGAATTCTCATTATCATAAGGAAGCAAGGTGAAAATAAGAATTTAAGAGAGTGTTGGGGATGTGGCTCAAGTAGTAGCTCCTTCACCTAGCATGCGTGAGGCATGGGGTTTGATCCTCAGCACTACCTAAAAAAATAAATAAAATAAAGATGTTGTGTCCACTAAAGGCTAAATAATAAATATTTTTAAAATAGAATTTAAAATAGTCCATAAATGTTATATACAAACTGTGAAAGTAGATTCTTCAACAGATTAATTGTCTACCTCGAACTAGAATCAGTTGCCTACTGATTTGCCTGGATGATGTTCTCAATTCTGGTTTTTTTTTTTTTTTTTTTTCATTCCAGTGGGCAAACATCTGCAGGGCTTTCTTGATGGCAACATAGTGATTACTGAGCTCTACCCTATTAGAAATACAACTAGTTTTCAACTCATGAAAGTCTATAAAAGCCACTTTTTTAGAAGTCTCTAAACTTTGGAACTATTCAATGATACTCTATTTTTGCCAGCAATACACAATATATATATTTTTTAATGTAAAGGGCAAGGTATTGAACAGACACTTCACAGAAGAAGCAATACAATCAATAAATACATGAAAAAAATGTTCAACTTCACTAGTAATGAGAGAAATGCAAATCAAAACTACTCTAAGATTTCATCTCACTTCAATCAGAATGGCAATCATCAAGAATATCAGCAATAATAAATGTTGGCGAGGATGTGGGGGGAAAAGGTACACGTATACATTGCTGGTGGCACTGCAAATTGATGCAGCCAGTCTGAAAAGCAGTATGAAAATTCCTCGGAAAACTGGGATCGGAAGCACCCTTTGACCCAGCTATCCCACTCATTGGTTTATAACTAAAGGACTTAAAATCAGTATACTAAAAATTCATTAAACTTCATTTAAATTAATACAATTTAACAAAGTGAATTTAAATAACATTTAATATAGATTAAGTCATTTAATATTAAGTATATAATAAAAATATTAATAAAATTAATTTTAATAAAAATCCTCTTAGTGGTTTTAGAAACTACAGGTATCAGAGAAATATTAGCTATATATTCTACTTTTGTCTGTTGTCTCATTTTGCCTAACTTAAGCTAGAAACTTTTGTTTATCTTTTATCTTAATTTACCAAGATAAAAATGGGAAGACAAAACACCCAGTAGCTACACACATCAGCTTTTCCTTTGTTTTTTCTAAATTTTGCCTTAACATTGACATTATTTTATCCAGTATCCAGGTATTATGTTTTTATGTTAAAAGCATATGCCGTTTGATTTCAATCTCTTTTCAAATACATATATCTAAATCCCTGTTGCTTCTGTCATACTCACCAGATGACTATTATAGTATTTTAATTTAATCCCATCTTGATTTTTGCTTTAATCTAACAATTATTTGGAATGGTTTCTATGGCCCTAATTTCATTGTATATGGAATTTTATTTATTTATTTATTTATTTTGAGGAGTCAAAATTCTTCTAATTTTAGATGCACAAGGAATTGCAGCGTGTGTGATAACACCTTTACGGAATTGGCTGGCGTTTTCATTGTGGTCTAGGGCATGGTAAATTTTGGTGGTTGTAGCCTGTGTGTTTGAACATGGTATGTAGTTTTGTGTGCATGGTACAACTTCTTGGTATAGCTACTCAGTCAGGCTTCTTAAGTGCATTACACAGCTCTTCTCTATCCCCTCCCTGCTTGTTGGTGGTTCCTTGTTTGGGTTCTGAGAGAGGGATGTTCAGTTTATGCCTTTTAATCTGCAGGGTTTCCCATGTTTTTGCTCTATATACCCCACGGTGTGGTACCCCAGATAACTATCTTATTGTTGTCCTGTGCTCTGTGATCCCTGGTATGTAATACTGAAAGCATGAAGCAGCCTGTTACCTCTCAGCTTCTGGAAGTGAACTGTTTTCTTGCACGTTCTATATTTGCTTTTGTCTTTTCAACTTGATCTACTCTTTCATAATCTATTTTTGTGTTCAGTCCTTGAAATTCTCATTCTTATTTTGGATCACTGAGCATTTCAAATGTCCTCTTCTAATTTCTATGAGGATTTGGTGGTAGAAGGAGAAAGAGAGGTGAAACATGCTCATTTTCAGCCTTTAAGATTGAACTTCAAATCTTAGTGTAGTTTTGATTTTCACTTCTCTAAGTGCTAGTGATGATGAGCATATTTGCATCTATTTGTTGATTAATTTTATATCATCTTGGGAGAAGTGTCTGTTCAGGTCCGTGGCCCATTTATTGAATGGGTCATTTTATTTATTTATTTATTTATTTATTTATTTGTGTGTGTGTGTGTGTGTATTTAGATTTGTGAGTTCTTTCTATACCCTAGAGATTAGTGCTCTATCTGATGTGTGATGGGGCAAAAGTTTTCTCCCAAGATGTAGGATCTCTATTCACCTCCCAGATTGTTTGTTTTGTGGAGAAGAAACTTTTTTAGTTTGCATCTATCTCATTTATTGATACTGGATTTTAATTCTTGTGCTATAGGAGTCTCATTAAGGAATTTTGGGACTAATCCCATATGATTGGAATTAGGGCCTACTTTTTCTTCTGTTACATGCAAGGTCTCTGGTTTTATTCCTAGGTCCTTGAATCATTTGAGTGGAGTTTTGTGCATGGTGAGAGATAGGGGTTTAATTGCACCTCCCTCCAGTTAGAATGTCAGCGATTTTTGAAAATGGCAGCTATTATGAAGACAACAACAATAAGTGTTGGTGAGGATTTCAGGAAACATGTACACTCCTACACTGTCGGTGGGACTGTAGATTGGTGCAGCCAATATGGAAAGCAGTTTGGAGATTCCCTGGAAATTTGGGAGTAGAACCACCATTTGACCTAGCTATCCCTCTTTTTGGTCTATACCCAAAGGACTTAACAACTGCAAACTACAGGGACACAGCCACATCAATGTTTATAGCAGCAAAATTCACATTAGCTAAATTGTGGAAACAACTTAGTAGATGAATGCATAAAAAATGTGGCATTTATACACAATTAATATTACTCAGATACTTACCCTCTCGCTCAGTCCAGGAGACGCTAGCGACCTTCACTACCTCTGTCAGAGCCTGGTTGGGACAGCTGGTGCCTCGGAGAGGACAGGCTGATCCTGCCTGCCTCCCATGTACCCTTTGTCACAGGGAGCGACATTAATGTGAGACCAAATAAAATCCAGTCATAGACATTAATAGAATATCTCAAAAAAGTATTTAATAAAAAGGCTAGCAAATACAGGGTCTTTAATGAAACTTTAATAAAATTTATGAGACAAGGAAACTGAAAGCACAATATTTTCTTAGGAACTTTTCTGTTTGGTGTTATTCTTTACAATATAGAAGCTTTTCCTAAGAATGCAGGGAGTATGAAATTTCTAAGGCTATCTTGCTGTTTTCTCCATTAAACCCCTTGTCTTAAAAAAAAAAAAAATCTTGAATCTGTATTAATCTTTGTGATTTTCTGAGTACCTGTATAACATATTTTTCTCAAGAATGCAGTGAGGTCGCCGTTTCCAAGAGCTCTTCAATTCTGAAATATAAGAAGTGTGTTTCCAGGCATTGAAACCCAAAGGCTCACCTAGACACAATGGAGTGAGCAGAATATATAAAAATCTCTCATGACAAATCTGAACTCTGCTTTTCCCAACCATGTGAAGTCTACTGGAATCAGATTCCAAGTAATTTGGCAAGTGGAAGCCAAATATATAGTTTGATATTCTTCTCGGGAGTAAGCCGTGTGATGTGACAGGAAGGCAGATTTTAGTGCTGCATTTCTGATTGTATCCCCCCAAAAGTTGTTCCATGCATATCATGCAAGAATGGAACCTCCAAAAAATGAATAAATAAAAAAGAGGAAATTTGACGTAAGAAGGCTGGATAATATTTGCATGTTCGTGTATTTTTACCACACATCATACCTTCTTATTTCTTCCTTGCTCTGATTTGAAGCATATGCTTTCATTTTTCATTTTGGCTTACTATGTTATCACTTAATAATAATTCAGTAAATTTACTTAGAACAAGAAAGTCACGTAATGACTCATGTCTTAGAGATGCTTTCAAATAAAAGTAATTGTGCATTTTGTACCATAGAGTATTCCCAGTGTTTCCTAGAATTGTTGCAACTGACGCTGGAAGCTTTGAAATAGAGCAAGAGGCATAAGGGCTGTGGCTTGTGACCCTTCCCAAAGTATGTAAGATTGATAGACATTGAATGCAGATAAAGAACTATGCATCATTGAATTTTTTCCTGTCACTAAAATGCTAGTAGAGCTCAAGGAATTGTGAGTCTCTTTGTCTACAGTACAGGAAAAATAAGAAATTTAAAGACTTGAGTTCCATACAATTTCTGATAACATACCTTAGGTTCTCAGCTTAAAAACACAAAAAGAGAAATGTCCTCATTTTCCATAGCATTTGGAAACTTTTCATAGGTTGGAAACTTTACTATCAGAGCTCATCAGTTCTCAGACATTTATATGTTTTGAATACTTGGCCAATGTGACTTTGGGATGCGTCCTCCAGTTGTTGTTTCAGTGATTTTGTTCATGCCTAACAACTGGTGGCATCTTAATTTTGGTCAAATAATGTAAATGTTAAGGTGAAATTTAGAAATAAGAAAGGAAAAGCTGATATGTGTGTAGCTACTAGGTGTTTTTCTTCCTTTTTTTTTTTTTTTTTATTTTTGTAAAGTAAAACAAAAGATAAACCAAAAGGTTCTAGCTTAAGTTAGGTAAAATCAAAGAGGAGAAAAAAGAAGATAATGTTGCTAATACTTCACTGCCACCTGTAATTTCCAAAACACCTAAGAGCATTTTTATTAAAATTAACTTAATATTGACGTTTATATTAAGTTATATAGTCGATATTAAATAATTCAATCTATATTATGTTAAATTTACTTTGTTAAATTGTATTAATTTAAATAAAATTTAATGAATTTTTAAATATAAATCATACTATAATTTAATATAAATGGAATTTATATTAAATTATAAATAAATTTAATATTTATTTATAATTTAATATAAACAATATCAATTAATAAAATAAATTTAGATCAAACCATAGTATTAATAAAAGAAATTTAAATAATACTACTAATAAGATTAATTTAAATTAGATTAATTTATATTAAATGATAGTATAATTTGTATTTCAAAATATATTAAATTTTGTTTAAATTAATTTTAATAAAAAGGTTCTGAATGGTTTTAGAAACTACAGGTGTCGGAGAAGTATGTGCTATGCAATCTGCTTTTTCTCTTCTCTGATTTCACCTACTTAAGCTAGAAACTTTTGATTCATCTTTTACCTTAATTTATCAAAAGGTTGTAACTACTCCTATTTTAAAGCTTTTCATCTTTCAAAAACTGTTGTTAGCTTATTTCTCTCCCCAACTTGTTTTGATCCAATGTTTTATAGAATGTGTTTATAAGAATTATTGTAGAGCCCCCAATAGTATGTAGATAAGCAGTCCAGATATTTAATGATACATTCCTACTAATTAACTTTTCCGTTGGCAATGGATCACGTGATCCCACTTTGGGGTTGACTCATAGAAATACTCTTCCTTCTGGACATGTTTATCATCTGGAAAACTGAATTAATGTGGAGTGACTTTCGTAGAGAAATGGAAATCAGCAAAATGGATAGGGGTCATAGAATTTGGATTCAAGGCATCTTAGAATTTATCCACTAAGCTTCCTGTTTAGGTCCTCCCCATTGGAATTTTCGCTTGGTAGTTGTACAATGTTATCTTGGATAAACTAAATATTCTCAACGTTTTGCAACACTATATTTGGTTTTCATGTACTCTAAATCGGAGACATCCTTCTTATGGGTTGGGTTTTTCTTGTTTCCTGTAATTACATGTATCGTTTTTATCTTAATGCCATTAAGTGAGGTTGGAACTAGTGGTTCAAGAAGGCTGCTCTGTACAGTTGCTCGCTAAAGTACATCAGAATTGATAACTGGTGATGATTATCTGCTACATTGGAACAAAATTCTATAAACAAAAAGTGCTACAAAAAACAAAACAAATTTTTTTTTTAAAAGTACTATAGCAAAAAATCACAACAACAACAACAACTAAAGAAATAAAATAAAATACCCAGTAGCTATCCACTTACATATACCAGCTGTTTTGCTTTCTCTTTTTGTCTACAAACACATGAGTACTTTTTCAAAAGGCCATGCTGTAAAACATAAAAAAAAAAAAGGGTTATGGCTTCTTTAGAATAATGCTAAATATTTAGAAGATCCTGGAGTACAGCTCTGGCCCTATTGTCCGGGGACACTGGCAACGGTGTAAAGGTGGGTTTAAAAAGAGGATGCCCTGGTCCACCAAGTCCAACTCCAGCTAGGTTACTAAGAGGCACAGCTGCAGAACGTGGAACCAAGAGTGGATTCCCGTTGGTGCTTCTGCCAGCTCTTAATTTGGCTCCATCTTTAACATTTCCTGGTAAAGAGTTCTGGGAAAGAACTCTGAAGCACAGGTTGTTGATTTGGTTTCAGAGGTATGTCGGGGACACTTTTTGAAGCCCCTCCAAGCCAACTCCTCATCCACTTACCGACACCACCATAAGAATCTTTATTCAGCAAGTGCTGCATTTCGTCCTTTGGAATGTCCAGGATGCTCCCCATCAACTGCAATGCTTCAGGACGTTTGCCTTTTGGTGTCTGGAGAAGAGCGATAAAAAGGTTTTGCATGAGGACTTTGTCCACTTTTCCTTCTGCGCTGTTGCCCAAAGTGGACAATTTCTGTTGTGCGTGGTCCAACATTTCTTTTCGGGGCTCCTTTTGTTTTTTCAGTTCTTCCATCTGTTCTTCCTCGAGATCTAAGTCTTCTCTCGGTCTGGAAGCAGAATCCAACAGAGCATTCGCTTGATCCAAACGTTCCCGCAGCGATGATACTTCTCCTTCTAGCTTTTCGGCCTTGTGCTTCCATTCAGCTATTGACTGTTTTTCTTTGGCTAATTCGGCAGAATGCAGAGCTTTCTCTTCTTCTTGGAAGTGCTCTAGAACCCTTTTCAGGTTACTTGATGACAGGGCACACTGTACTTCTTGGTCCCGTAAGTGTTGAACCTCGTTTTCTCTTAGGATTTTTACTTTGGTCTCTTGAAAAATATCAGAATTCAATGTTTGAGCATCTCCTCTCTCTCCAGGCAACTGGGCTTTTAGTTCTTCAATAGTTTTCTGCAAGTTCTTAATTTCCTCCTCTCTTTCTAAAATTAACTGGCTATGCGCAGCATTCATCTGCTCATATTTGTACTTAAATTCATCCATTTCCTCCTCCTGCTCCCGTAAAGACTGAAGTAGTTGCATTTTACGCTGGTTTTGATTTTCAATTATATTCAGATGGTCTTGAATTTCATCTTCCAGATGATTTTTGACTATATTCAGTTGAGATACCTCCAATTCTAGCTCTGTGATAGCATCAAGAGTTTCAGGCTCAGCCACTGGTACAGCTTGATTGTGCTGTTCCCTAAGTATTTCCAGTTCTACTCGCAGATAGTTGTTTTCTGCTTTCACGTAGGTAAGACTTCTGTCCTTTCTTTCAACGGATTGCCTTAAAGTTTCATTTTCTCTTAAGGCCTGAGAACACTTATCTAAATCCTTTTGTAGTTGTGAACTTTTTTCTTCGAGTTTTTCAATAAAAACTTCTTTCTCATTTATGGCTTGTGTCAATCGCTCCTCTTCTTCTATGTAAGATGCCAAAATTTCCTCAGTTTCTTTTTCATCAGCAGTCATTTGCTCAATATTCTTTTTGAGTCCTGCAATTTCAAAGTCCTTCTCTTGATTGAGTTGAAGTGCACATTCGTGTTTCAGCTTTAAGGCAGAGGTCTTCAAATTGTGTGCATTGGAGAGTTCCTCAATAGTCTGCCTGTGATTATTTGCTTCTTCCAACAGTCTTTTTTCTGCCTGGTGCAGTTTGGCTTCAGTCTCTTCTTTGTCTCTTTGGAGAGTCTCCGTGATAGTGTCTCTTTCTTGAGAGATTTGATTGTAAGCAGCAATAGATTCTTCCAACTTACGCCTTACATCGTCACGTGCTAAAATCAACATTTCATTTTCCGTCTTGAGTTCAGCAGCAACTTTCCTTAAGTTTTCATTGAGCTGTTCCTCTTGAGAAAGATTTTGCCTTAGGTTGCTAACTTCAGCTTCTCGTTCTTTAAGCATGTCATCCTTCCAGTGACTGTTCGAGTCTTCGTTCAGAGAAGTTGGATACTTACTCTTAAATCCAGACAGCTCCTCTTCAAGTTGTCTAATGTGATCCTTAAGCCCCAGGTTTTCCTGCTGGAGGTTTAAACTATTTTTTTGTGACTGATTTAGCTGATCTACTAAATCTTCTACTTTACCTTCAAGCTTCTGCTTAGTTAAATGCAAATCACTGAGGCTCTGTGCATTCTCAGTTAACTTCTCCTTCTGCACATGCAACTCTTGGGATATGTTCATTTGCTCATCCTCAAGTTGACGAACTCTCTTTTTTTCGTCATCTAGATCTTGTTCCAACTTCTTGATGACAAGGTCTCCTTCATTTTGTTGTTTGGATAGCTCATCTTGTATCAAAATCATGTGCTTTGTAGCTTCCTGATTCTGATGATCCAGTTCTTCTAACTCGGCTATCAGCATTTTCTTCTCATTGATAGTCTGATTCAGTTCTTCCTCCTTTGCCTTCAAGTGAAGTTTTAAGTCTAGTAATTGTACATTCAAATTCACGTCTGTTGAAGCTCTGTTTTTCATGACTGGATAGTCACAGCTCAATTTTGACAGTGACATCTGAAGTTCCTCTTTTTCTTGACTCAATGATGACTTCTCTTTTTCTAAAGCTTCAACATGCATTTTAAGTTTCAGATTGTCTTCAGCAAGACGGTTATCCTGGTTTAAACCATTTAGCCTCACGATTTCCTTCTCCGCATCAGCCAGGGCTCGTTGAAGCCTGAGCACTTCTTCCACTGCTGAATGCTGAGGAAGGGTTCTTCCCTTTTCTGCCACAGTAGAACTCTGCTCCCAAACTGAAATTTCATGCTGATGATCATCTAAGTCTGGACTTTGGTTTGGTTGAAGAGTCTTGCTAGTATTTAGTACTTTGCAGATTTCACTTGAGTCAGAATGGTGTGTTCCCTGAGCCTCAGCAATCTGCCTCGAGTGGCCAACTTCAGATTCCTGTTTTGCAACTTCAGTTGATAATCTGTTTGTTTCTTGTTGTGCTACAATTATGTCACTAAAGTCCATGTCATCATCACGAAAGGCTGAAAAATGACTACCGATCAGGGAACCGAACGGAGCCGGTGCGGTTGTTGTTGGCACACCACAAGCTCCCGAGCGTACTGATTGAGCAGCTGCCCGTAGTTGGAACATTTGATCTTGCAGGACAGTCTGTCCTGCCTTAAGATGGCTGACCTCTACCTCTTTCTGTTGCAGTTGATCTTGGCAACTTACAGACTGATGGTTTCTTTGTAGCTCTGGCGCTTCATGCTTTTCTTCCAGGTCAGTACAATACTTTTTCGGTCTTTCATTCTCACATCTTAGTGTGGAATCAGTAGTTTCCATTTCCTTTCTCCGACAATGATGTAAAGCTGCTTCTGGGTCTCCTGAGTCATCCAGAAGCATGTCCCTGGTGAGGGTGGAGCTATGGCCGGTGAGGAAAGCCAAGCTGCTCCCCACCTGAGCCAAGAAGTGGCCCAAGCCTGAGCCCAGGCCTCCAAACCAGGCCGACATCGTGGCCACTTCAGCGAGCCATCGGACCAGCTCTGAGAAGCGCGTCCATCACCATCCACTTCTCTGCCCCGAACGTCCTCCGGCGTCGCCGGGGTCAATTATGACCCAAGCGCTCAGAATTCCTCAGAGCGCGGGGTTCCTGGGGCTCCACCAACCACCAATCATCCCTTCCTGCCTGTAAACTCAGAAGCCTGTCCTGCGCTTTGACCAGGGACCTGCAGCCAGTAGCACACTCACCCCCTGCAGGGCCTCTGCTTCTTCCCTGCACTTGCCTGTCAGCTATTGGCTCACGGGATTGGGCAGGGTTGGCTGGGAGGAGCTAGAGATCCAGGAAAGTGTCCTAGTTTGAGTCCCAAGGCAGTGTGCTGTGGAGCCAGGAAGAATCAATGTTGTAGGTGAAATCCAAAGGTAGTTCACTGGACAGTTCCCTCTTGTCTGGGAGAGGTGGGCTTTTTGTCCCATTCAGTTGCATTCAGTTGACGAGGTGAGGTCTGGCTCCACATTAGAGAATGGAATCTATTTAACTAAAAGTCCCCGATTCAAAAGTAAATCTCACCCCATAACACCAGCACAGACACACCCAGAATAAAAGTTGGCCAAGTATCTGGGCATCGTAGCCCAGGCGAGTTAACATATAAAATTAACCATCACAAAGTCTTAATCAGTCTCAGAATTCAAATTATAATATGGATTAGATTTCACTAAAGAACCACCTTTACCCTTTCCAAAAGTAAATTTTTGCTGTTAATCTATACATTTTCGAGTTCATTTGAACATTATTTGGTCCTTGTTAATTCTGATTGAAGTTTATTTAAGTGCTCAAAAATTCCGCTTAAATTTCACTTAAGAAAATTTGTTTTAGAGCCAATGGGTTGATGTTCACTTAACCTATTGTTGTTTATCAGTGCCAAATATAATCCAGGTTTCAAGAGTACAGAGTGAAATAAAAAGTTGAGAAATTTTCTACTATGGAGTAACAATCCTAAATGTAATTCCCATACCTCTAAGGATCAGAAGGAGTTAAGATAAGGCCCTGCTTTTCAAGGTGTTTAAATTCCAACAAGTTAATGAGGAGGCAGTTTTGTAGAGTTGGGGACAAAGCAAAGAGATGAAGCACGTGGGCTGTAACAGACATACCCATTGGGACCAGAGCAATAATTTTGGAGCTAAACTGACAGAACGCATTTATAAGACCTCTCTCACAAGCATGAGTTGAACAGTAAATGACAACATAGTGTGTAGTTCTCACCTGATGGCTGGTGCAGAGAAAGTGGCCAACAAACAGAGCCTGCTGCCACTTTGTTCATATTTGCTTTTTGTTTTGTTTAGGATCATTTTCCTTATTACCCTTTAGAAGGGGTTTGGGTTTGCTCCCATTACTCTCTTCCCAGAGCCCATTTTCAGGAGACTCTTTTCCTTGAGCTGTTCTTTCTCTATGTCTGTTCAGGAAACAAAACCTCAAGGTGGCAGAAATAAAATTTAAAAAAAGGAAGAATTTTTGGAAAATTAATGGTTAAGTAGATCCTAAGGATTATATGAATCACCTCATAATGTCTCTTGCCTTCGAGATAGCGGAGCAAGTAGACATAATTACTCCGATTGCTATCAGAAACTAGTGACTGCATTTGTGTCCTGGGCTAGAAAAGGAAATCTTCTTGGTCCTTCTTATTCATCTCCAAATCTGAGAGAGAAGTCAGGCCTGTGTTAGTCAGTCTCTCCTCATAAAAGACTAATATAAAAATTTAAGCCCCTTTTAGCATCTGCTGAAGTGAGAATCCACGCTGTACCCCAGCTGTGTCTACTGTTGAAGAAGGCGTCAACAATACCAAGTGTCCTTTTCTCCCTTTAGACCATTCCTCCTGTGTGTGTGTGTGTGTGTGTGTGTGTGTGTGTGTTTGTGTGTGTGAGAAGACTTTTTCATCACTTTGACAACATACCTGAGAAAATTAAATGAGTAAATATTTATTTTGGTTCAATTTCAGGCTCCATTGCTGTGGCCTGAAGTGAGGCAGATTACCATGGCAGAGAGCCTGGCTTCAAAACAGAGCTTCTCAACTCATGGAGATCAGGGAAATGGTGAGGGGAAGAGAGGACTGAGGAATATGATGTACCCGTCCAGGGAATCAACTCCAATGGCCTACCCTCCAACTAGGCCCTACCGCCCCCACAGTTTTGACCAACTCCCAATAGTCCTGTCCAATCATGAACCCATCAGTGGATTGATCCACAGATGAGGTTAGAGCTCAGGATTCGATTCACCTTTCTGTAGAGTCCGTTCTGAATGCTGGTAGATTGGGGTCCAAGCTTTCAACACATGACCTTTGGGCAACATTCCAGATCCAAATTATAGCAGGGTGCCTCCTTCCCTTTAGGTGTTCTGTGTTTGTTTATTGTTTTCAATCACAAATAATGATCCTTTTTCAGTGTAAGACCTATCACATTTGGCTTGAATCTGGTTCCAGTGGTGGTTGCTCCTCCTGCTGAAAGGCATTTCTGATCACTCAGATTCAGTCTTCTGGCATGGTTCACTCTGACCACAGCTGTTTGTCATTTTATATTTCTATCTGAGAGAGAAACCTACCTACTGTATTCGAAACTGACCATCCAAATGAAAGCATTTCTCTTCTTCTAAATATGTTTGGAATGTTCCTGGAAGCTATGGGGGATATGGAGGGAAAACCCCGGCTCATTCGCGAGCACATGTGACAAAAAGCATCCAATAATCATAAGGGTATCCTTATACATATATTCAGTGCCCCAAAAGCACAAGGTATTGTGATAGATATTGTGAACAACATAAAGCTGTGTTATATACATTTCCTGCTGTGAAGTGCAATTGCATACAGTCAATCAGTGGAGAAGATGTTCCATAGAGTGATCCTTGAATTATAATGCGAGGTCAGCCATTGACGACTGTGGTGGTGAGGATCTCATATGGGGCAAAAGACTGAGTAAGAAAGAATAAGCCAGAAGTAGAGAGCCCTTAATAATGTGGCTTTGTTAAAACACCGTTGAAGGTTAAAATAATGAAAGCTTTTTGAGTCTATAAACATAGGGTGATAAATTCTATGCAAGACATTAAGTTTGTACTTCTTTTAATACCTCATAATTCATTCAAACATTTTCTTATAGATTTCAGTAGAATTTTTAAATCTCTTCAATATGGGCCTCGTCTCTTCTTGTCTCTTTTTTTAAATTTTTATTGGTTGCTCAAAACATTACAATGATCTTGACATATCATATTTCATACATTTGATTCAAGTGGGGTATGAATTCTTACTTTTACCACGTGTACAGTTTGCAGGATCACATTGGTTATACGTCCAAGTTGATACATACTGCCATACTAGTGTCTGTTATATTCTGCTGCCTTTTCTATTCCCTCCCTATCCCCCCTTCTGTCCCCTCCCCTCCCATAATCTCTCTCTACCCCAGCTACTGTAATTCATTTCTCTCCTTTTTTCCCCTTTCCCCTCACATCGTCTTATATGTAATTTTGTATAACAATGAGGGTATCCTTCCATTTCCATGAAATTCCCCTTCTCTCTCCCATTCCCTCCCACCTCTTGTCCCTTCCAATTGGTAATCTTCTTTTCATGCTCTTCCAGCCTGCTCTGTTTTGAGTCCCCCTCCTTATATGAAAGAAGACATTCAGCATTTCTTTTCTAGGGATTGGCTAACTTCACTTAGCACAATCTCCTCTAATGCCATCCATTTCCCTGCAAATGCCGTGGTTTTGTCATTTTTTAGTGCTGAGTAATATTCCACCGTGTACAAATGCCACATTTTTTTAATCCATTCATCTGTTGACTGGCATCTAGGTTGGTTCCACATTCTAGCTATTGTGAATTGTGCTGCTATGAGCCTTGATGTAGCTGTATCCCTATAGTATGCTCTTTTTAGGTCTTTGGGAATAGTCCGAGAAGGGGAATAGCTGGGTCGAATGGTGGTTCCATTCCCAGCTTTCCCAGGAATCTCCATAATGCTTTCCAAATTGGCTGCACCAATTTGCAGTCGCACCAGCAATGTACAAGTGTACCTTTTCCCCCACATCCTTGCCAGCACTTGTTGTTGTTTGACTTCCTAATGGCTGCCATTCTTACTGGACTGATTTGGTGTCTTAGAGTGGTTTTAATTTGCATTTCTCTGATTGCTAGAGAGGGTGGGCATTTTTTCCGTGTATTTTTTGATTAATTGTATATCCTTCTCTGAGAAGTGTCTGTTCAGGTCCTTGGCCCATTTGTTGATTGGGTTGTTTGTTTTCTTAATGTTTAATTTTTGAGTTGTTTGTATACTCTGGATATTAGGGCTCGGCACATTTGTATTTTTAAGAATTGGCATGATCAATGAAATGTTCCGCACACGTTTGTAGGAAGATTAACATAACACTCCAGTGACAATACAGTAGTAGAAGGATTGATTTGGACTGACAAGTTGTTCAGTGAATGATATATTACCCATAAATTTGAATTCTCATTATCATAAGGAAGCAAGGTGAAAATAAGAATTTAAGAGAGTGTTGGGGATGTGGCTCAAGTAGTAGCTCCTTCACCTAGCATGCGTGAGGCATGGGGTTTGATCCTCAGCACTACCTAAAAAAATAAATAAAATAAAGATGTTGTGTCCACTAAAGGCTAAATAATAAATATTTTTAAAATAGAATTTAAAATAGTCCATAAATGTTATATACAAACTGTGAAAGTAGATTCTTCAACAGATTAATTGTCTACCTCGAACTAGAATCAGTTGCCTACTGATTTGCCTGGATGATGTTCTCAATTCTGGTTTTTTTTTTTTCATTCCAGTGGGCAAACATCTGCAGGGCTTTCTTGATGGCAACATAGTGATTACTGAGCTCTACCCTATTAGAAATACAACTAGTTTTCAACTCATGAAAGTCTATAAAAGCCACTTTTTTAGAAGTCTCTAAACTTTGGAACTATTCAATGATACTCTATTTTTGCCAGCAATACACAATATATATATTTTTTAATGTAAAGGGCAAGGTATTGAACAGACACTTCACAGAAGAAGCAATACAATCAATAAATACATGAAAAAAATGTTCAACTTCACTAGTAATGAGAGAAATGCAAATCAAAACTACTCTAAGATTTCATCTCACTTCAATCAGAATGGCAATCATCAAGAATATCAGCAATAATAAATGTTGGCGAGGATGAGGGGGGAAAAGGTACACGTATACATTGCTGGTGGCACTGCAAATTGATGCAGCCAGTCTGAAAAGCAGTATGAAAATTCCTCGGAAAACTGGGATCGGAAGCACCCTTTGACCCAGCTATCCCACTCATTGGTTTATAACTAAAGGACTTAAAATCAGTATACTAAAAATTCATTAAACTTCATTTAAATTAATACAATTTAACAAAGTGAATTTAAATAACATTTAATATAGATTAAGTCATTTAATATTAAGTATATAATAAAAATATTAATAAAATTAATTTTAATAAAAATCCTCTTAGTGGTTTTAGAAACTACAGGTATCAGAGAAATATTAGCTATATATTCTACTTTTGTCTGTTGTCTCATTTTGCCTAACTTAAGCTAGAAACTTTTGTTTATCTTTTATCTTAATTTACCAAGATAAAAATGGGAAGACAAAACACCCAGTAGCTACACACATCAGCTTTTCCTTTGTTTTTTCTAAATTTTGCCTTAACATTGACATTATTTTATCCAGTATCCAGGTATTATGTTTTTATGTTAAAAGCATATGCCGTTTGATTTCAATCTCTTTTCAAATACATATATCTAAATCCCTGTTGCTTCTGTCATACTCACCAGATGACTATTATAGTATTTTAATTTAATCCCATCTTGATTTTTGCTTTAATCTAACAATTATTTGGAATGGTTTCTATGGCCCTAATTTCATTGTATATGGAATTTTATTTATTTATTTATTTATTTTGAGGAGTCAAAATTCTTCTAATTTTAGATGCACAAGGAATTGCAGCGTGTGTGATAACACCTTTACGGAATTGGCTGGCGTTTTCATTGTGGTCTAGGGCATGGTAAATTTTGGTGGTTGTAGCCTGTGTGTTTGAACATGGTATGTAGTTTTGTGTGCATGGTACAACTTCTTGGTATAGCTACTCAGTCAGGCTTCTTAAGTGCATTACACAGCTCTTCTCTATCCCCTCCCTGCTTGTTGGTGGTTCCTTGTTTGGGTTCTGAGAGAGGGATGTTCAGTTTATGCCTTTTAATCTGCAGGGTTTCCCATGTTTTTGCTCTATATACCCCACGGTGTGGTACCCCAGATAACTATCTTATTGTTGTCCTGTGCTCTGTGATCCCTGGTATGTAATACTGAAAGCATGAAGCAGCCTGTTACCTCTCAGCTTCTGGAAGTGAACTGTTTTCTTGCACGTTCTATATTTGCTTTTGTCTTTTCAACTTGATCTACTCTTTCATAATCTATTTTTGTGTTCAGTCCTTGAAATTCTCATTCTTATTTTGGATCACTGAGCATTTCAAATGTCCTCTTCTAATTTCTATGAGGATTTGGTGGTAGAAGGAGAAAGAGAGGTGAAACATGCTCATTTTCAGCCTTTAAGATTGAACTTCAAATCTTAGTGTAGTTTTGATTTTCACTTCTCTAAGTGCTAGTGATGATGAGCATATTTGCATCTATTTGTTGATTAATTTTATATCATCTTGGGAGAAGTGTCTGTTCAGGTCCGTGGCCCATTTATTGAATGGGTCATTTTATTTATTTATTTATTTATTTATTTATTTGTGTGTGTGTGTGTGTGTATTTAGATTTGTGAGTTCTTTCTATACCCTAGAGATTAGTGCTCTATCTGATGTGTGATGGGGCAAAAGTTTTCTCCCAAGATGTAGGATCTCTATTCACCTCCCAGATTGTTTGTTTTGTGGAGAAGAAACTTTTTTAGTTTGCATCTATCTCATTTATTGATACTGGATTTTAATTCTTGTGCTATAGGAGTCTCATTAAGGAATTTTGGGACTAATCCCATATGATTGGAATTAGGGCCTACTTTTTCTTCTGTTACATGCAAGGTCTCTGGTTTTATTCCTAGGTCCTTGAATCATTTGAGTGGAGTTTTGTGCATGGTGAGAGATAGGGGTTTAATTGCACCTCCCTCCAGTTAGAATGTCAGCGATTTTTGAAAATGGCAGCTATTATGAAGACAACAACAATAAGTGTTGGTGAGGATTTCAGGAAACATGTACACTCCTACACTGTCGGTGGGACTGTAGATTGGTGCAGCCAATATGGAAAGCAGTTTGGAGATTCCCTGGAAATTTGGGAGTAGAACCACCATTTGACCTAGCTATCCCTCTTTTTGGTCTATACCCAAAGGATTTAACAACTGCAAACTACAGGGACACAGCCACATCAATGTTTATAGCAGCAAAATTCACATTAGCTAAATTGTGGAAACAACTTAGTAGATGAATGCATAAAAAATGTGGCATTTATACACAATTAATATTACTCAGATACTTACCCTCTCGCTCAGTCCAGGAGACGCTAGCGACCTTCACTACCTCTGTCAGAGCCTGGTTGGGACAGCTGGTGCCTCGGAGAGGACAGGCTGATCCTGCCTGCCTCCCATGTACCCTTTGTCACAGGGAGCGACATTAATGTGAGACCAAATAAAATCCAGTCATAGACATTAATAGAATATCTCAAAAAAGTATTTAATAAAAAGGCTAGCAAATACAGGGTCTTTAATGAAACTTTAATAAAATTTATGAGACAAGGAAACTGAAAGCACAATATTTTCTTAGGAACTTTTCTGTTTGGTGTTATTCTTTACAATATAGAAGCTTTTCCTAAGAATGCAGGGAGTATGAAATTTCTAAGGCTATCTTGCTGTTTTCTCCATTAAACCCCTTGTCTTAAAAAAAAAAAAAAATCTTGAATCTGTATTAATCTTTGTGATTTTCTGAGTACCTGTATAACATATTTTTCTCAAGAATGCAGTGAGGTCGCCGTTTCCAAGAGCTCTTCAATTCTGAAATATAAGAAGTGTGTTTCCAGGCATTGAAACCCAAAGGCTCACCTAGACACAATGGAGTGAGCAGAATATATAAAAATCTCTCATGACAAATCTGAACTCTGCTTTTCCCAACCATGTGAAGTCTACTGGAATCAGATTCCAAGTAATTTGGCAAGTGGAAGCCAAATATATAGTTTGATATTCTTCTCGGGAGTAAGCCGTGTGATGTGACAGGAAGGCAGATTTTAGTGCTGCATTTCTGATTGTATCCCCCCAAAAGTTGTTCCATGCATATCATGCAAGAATGGAACCTCCAAAAAATGAATAAATAAAAAAGAGGAAATTTGACGTAAGAAGGCTGGATAATATTTGCATGTTCGTGTATTTTTACCACACATCATACCTTCTTATTTCTTCCTTGCTCTGATTTGAAGCATATGCTTTCATTTTTCATTTTGGCTTACTATGTTATCACTTAATAATAATTCAGTAAATTTACTTAGAACAAGAAAGTCACGTAATGACTCATGTCTTAGAGATGCTTTCAAATAAAAGTAATTGTGCATTTTGTACCATAGAGTATTCCCAGTGTTTCCTAGAATTGTTGCAACTGACGCTGGAAGCTTTGAAATAGAGCAGGAGGCATAAGGGCTGTGGCTTGTGACCCTTCCCAAAGTATGTAAGATTGATAGACATTGAATGCAGATAAAGAACTATGCATCATTGAATTTTTTCCTGTCACTAAAATGCTAGTAGAGCTCAAGGAATTGTGAGTCTCTTTGTCTACAGTACAGGAAAAATAAGAAATTTAAAGACTTGAGTTCCATACAATTTCTGATAACATACCTTAGGTTCTCAGCTTAAAAACACAAAAAGAGAAATGTCCTCATTTTCCATAGCATTTGGAAACTTTTCATAGGTTGGAAACTTTACTATCAGAGCTCATCAGTTCTCAGACATTTATATGTTTTGAATACTTGGCCAATGTGACTTTGGGATGCGTCCTCCAGTTGTTGTTTCAGTGATTTTGTTCATGCCTAACAACTGGTGGCATCTTAATTTTGGTCAAATAATGTAAATGTTAAGGTGAAATTTAGAAATAAGAAAGGAAAAGCTGATATGTGTGTAGCTACTAGGTGTTTTTCTTCCTTTTTTTTTTTTTTTTTATTTTTGTAAAGTAAAACAAAAGATAAACCAAAAGGTTCTAGCTTAAGTTAGGTAAAATCAAAGAGGAGAAAAAAGAAGATAATGTTGCTAATACTTCACTGCCACCTGTAATTTCCAAAACACCTAAGAGCATTTTTATTAAAATTAACTTAATATTGACGTTTATATTAAGTTATATAGTCGATATTAAATAATTCAATCTATATTATGTTAAATTTACTTTGTTAAATTGTATTAATTTAAATAAAATTTAATGAATTTTTAAATATAAATCATACTATAATTTAATATAAATGGAATTTATATTAAATTATAAATAAATTTAATATTTATTTATAATTTAATATAAACAATATCAATTAATAAAATAAATTTAGATCAAACCATAGTATTAATAAAAGAAATTTAAATAATACTACTAATAAGATTAATTTAAATTAGATTAATTTATATTAAATGATAGTATAATTTGTATTTCAAAATATATTAAATTTTGTTTAAATTAATTTTAATAAAAAGGTTCTGAATGGTTTTAGAAACTACAGGTGTCGGAGAAGTATGTGCTATGCAATCTGCTTTTTCTCTTCTCTGATTTCACCTACTTAAGCTAGAAACTTTTGATTCATCTTTTACCTTAATTTATCAAAAGGTTGTAACTACTCCTATTTTAAAGCTTTTCATCTTTCAAAAACTGTTGTTAGCTTATTTCTCTCCCCAACTTGTTTTGATCCAATGTTTTATAGAATGTGTTTATAAGAATTATTGTAGAGCCCCCAATAGTATGTAGATAAGCAGTCCAGATATTTAATGATACATTCCTACTAATTAACTTTTCCGTTGGCAATGGATCACGTGATCCCACTTTGGGGTTGACTCATAGAAATACTCTTCCTTCTGGACATGTTTATCATCTGGAAAACTGAATTAATGTGGAGTGACTTTCGTAGAGAAATGGAAATCAGCAAAATGGATAGGGGTCATAGAATTTGGATTCAAGGCATCTTAGAATTTATCCACTAAGCTTCCTGTTTAGGTCCTCCCCATTGGAATTTTCGCTTGGTAGTTGTACAATGTTATCTTGGATAAACTAAATATTCTCAACGTTTTGCAACACTATATTTGGTTTTCATGTACTCTAAATCGGAGACATCCTTCTTATGGGTTGGGTTTTTCTTGTTTCCTGTAATTACATGTATCGTTTTTATCTTAATGCCATTAAGTGAGGTTGGAACTAGTGGTTCAAGAAGGCTGCTCTGTACAGTTGCTCGCTAAAGTACATCAGAATTGATAACTGGTGATGATTATCTGCTACATTGGAACAAAATTCTATAAACAAAAAGTGCTACAAAAAACAAAACAAATTTTTTTTTTAAAAGTACTATAGCAAAAAATCACAACAACAACAACAACTAAAGAAATAAAATAAAATACCCAGTAGCTATCCACTTACATATACCAGCTGTTTTGCTTTCTCTTTTTGTCTACAAACACATGAGTACTTTTTCAAAAGGCCATGCTGTAAAACATAAAAAAAAAAAAGGGTTATGGCTTCTTTAGAATAATGCTAAATATTTAGAAGATCCTGGAGTACAGCTCTGGCCCTATTGTCCGGGGACACTGGCAACGGTGTAAAGGTGGGTTTAAAAAGAGGATGCCCTGGTCCACCAAGTCCAACTCCAGCTAGGTTACTAAGAGGCACAGCTGCAGAACGTGGAACCAAGAGTGGATTCCCGTTGGTGCTTCTGCCAGCTCTTAATTTGGCTCCATCTTTAACATTTCCTGGTAAAGAGTTCTGGGAAAGAACTCTGAAGCACAGGTTGTTGATTTGGTTTCAGAGGTATGTCGGGGACACTTTTTGAAGCCCCTCCAAGCCAACTCCTCATCCACTTACCGACACCACCATAAGAATCTTTATTCAGCAAGTGCTGCATTTCGTCCTTTGGAATGTCCAGGATGCTCCCCATCAACTGCAATGCTTCAGGACGTTTGCCTTTTGGTGTCTGGAGAAGAGCGATAAAAAGGTTTTGCATGAGGACTTTGTCCACTTTTCCTTCTGCGCTGTTGCCCAAAGTGGACAATTTCTGTTGTGCGTGGTCCAACATTTCTTTTCGGGGCTCCTTTTGTTTTTTCAGTTCTTCCATCTGTTCTTCCTCGAGATCTAAGTCTTCTCTCGGTCTGGAAGCAGAATCCAACAGAGCATTCGCTTGATCCAAACGTTCCCGCAGCGATGATACTTCTCCTTCTAGCTTTTCGGCCTTGTGCTTCCATTCAGCTATTGACTGTTTTTCTTTGGCTAATTCGGCAGAATGCAGAGCTTTCTCTTCTTCTTGGAAGTGCTCTAGAACCCTTTTCAGGTTACTTGATGACAGGGCACACTGTACTTCTTGGTCCCGTAAGTGTTGAACCTCGTTTTCTCTTAGGATTTTTACTTTGGTCTCTTGAAAAATATCAGAATTCAATGTTTGAGCATCTCCTCTCTCTCCAGGCAACTGGGCTTTTAGTTCTTCAATAGTTTTCTGCAAGTTCTTAATTTCCTCCTCTCTTTCTAAAATTAACTGGCTATGCGCAGCATTCATCTGCTCATATTTGTACTTAAATTCATCCATTTCCTCCTCCTGCTCCCGTAAAGACTGAAGTAGTTGCATTTTACGCTGGTTTTGATTTTCAATTATATTCAGATGGTCTTGAATTTCATCTTCCAGATGATTTTTGACTATATTCAGTTGAGATACCTCCAATTCTAGCTCTGTGATAGCATCAAGAGTTTCAGGCTCAGCCACTGGTACAGCTTGATTGTGCTGTTCCCTAAGTATTTCCAGTTCTACTCGCAGATAGTTGTTTTCTGCTTTCACGTAGGTAAGACTTCTGTCCTTTCTTTCAACGGATTGCCTTAAAGTTTCATTTTCTCTTAAGGCCTGAGAACACTTATCTAAATCCTTTTGTAGTTGTGAACTTTTTTCTTCGAGTTTTTCAATAAAAACTTCTTTCTCATTTATGGCTTGTGTCAATCGCTCCTCTTCTTCTATGTAAGATGCCAAAATTTCCTCAGTTTCTTTTTCATCAGCAGTCATTTGCTCAATATTCTTTTTGAGTCCTGCAATTTCAAAGTCCTTCTCTTGATTGAGTTGAAGTGCACATTCGTGTTTCAGCTTTAAGGCAGAGGTCTTCAAATTGTGTGCATTGGAGAGTTCCTCAATAGTCTGCCTGTGATTATTTGCTTCTTCCAACAGTCTTTTTTCTGCCTGGTGCAGTTTGGCTTCAGTCTCTTCTTTGTCTCTTTGGAGAGTCTCCGTGATAGTGTCTCTTTCTTGAGAGATTTGATTGTAAGCAGCAATAGATTCTTCCAACTTACGCCTTACATCGTCACGTGCTAAAATCAACATTTCATTTTCCGTCTTGAGTTCAGCAGCAACTTTCCTTAAGTTTTCATTGAGCTGTTCCTCTTGAGAAAGATTTTGCCTTAGGTTGCTAACTTCAGCTTCTCGTTCTTTAAGCATGTCATCCTTCCAGTGACTGTTCGAGTCTTCGTTCAGAGAAGTTGGATACTTACTCTTAAATCCAGACAGCTCCTCTTCAAGTTGTCTAATGTGATCCTTAAGCCCCAGGTTTTCCTGCTGGAGGTTTAAACTATTTTTTTGTGACTGATTTAGCTGATCTACTAAATCTTCTACTTTACCTTCAAGCTTCTGCTTAGTTAAATGCAAATCACTGAGGCTCTGTGCATTCTCAGTTAACTTCTCCTTCTGCACATGCAACTCTTGGGATATGTTCATTTGCTCATCCTCAAGTTGACGAACTCTCTTTTTTTCGTCATCTAGATCTTGTTCCAACTTCTTGATGACAAGGTCTCCTTCATTTTGTTGTTTGGATAGCTCATCTTGTATCAAAATCATGTGCTTTGTAGCTTCCTGATTCTGATGATCCAGTTCTTCTAACTCGGCTATCAGCATTTTCTTCTCATTGATAGTCTGATTCAGTTCTTCCTCCTTTGCCTTCAAGTGAAGTTTTAAGTCTAGTAATTGTACATTCAAATTCACGTCTGTTGAAGCTCTGTTTTTCATGACTGGATAGTCACAGCTCAATTTTGACAGTGACATCTGAAGTTCCTCTTTTTCTTGACTCAATGATGACTTCTCTTTTTCTAAAGCTTCAACATGCATTTTAAGTTTCAGATTGTCTTCAGCAAGACGGTTATCCTGGTTTAAACCATTTAGCCTCACGATTTCCTTCTCCGCATCAGCCAGGGCTCGTTGAAGCCTGAGCACTTCTTCCACTGCTGAATGCTGAGGAAGGGTTCTTCCCTTTTCTGCCACAGTAGAACTCTGCTCCCAAACTGAAATTTCATGCTGATGATCATCTAAGTCTGGACTTTGGTTTGGTTGAAGAGTCTTGCTAGTATTTAGTACTTTGCAGATTTCACTTGAGTCAGAATGGTGTGTTCCCTGAGCCTCAGCAATCTGCCTCGAGTGGCCAACTTCAGATTCCTGTTTTGCAACTTCAGTTGATAATCTGTTTGTTTCTTGTTGTGCTACAATTATGTCACTAAAGTCCATGTCATCATCACGAAAGGCTGAAAAATGACTACCGATCAGGGAACCGAACGGAGCCGGTGCGGTTGTTGTTGGCACACCACAAGCTCCCGAGCGTACTGATTGAGCAGCTGCCCGTAGTTGGAACATTTGATCTTGCAGGACAGTCTGTCCTGCCTTAAGATGGCTGACCTCTACCTCTTTCTGTTGCAGTTGATCTTGGCAACTTACAGACTGATGGTTTCTTTGTAGCTCTGGCGCTTCATGCTTTTCTTCCAGGTCAGTACAATACTTTTTCGGTCTTTCATTCTCACATCTTAGTGTGGAATCAGTAGTTTCCATTTCCTTTCTCCGACAATGATGTAAAGCTGCTTCTGGGTCTCCTGAGTCATCCAGAAGCATGTCCCTGGTGAGGGTGGAGCTATGGCCGGTGAGGAAAGCCAAGCTGCTCCCCACCTGAGCCAAGAAGTGGCCCAAGCCTGAGCCCAGGCCTCCAAACCAGGCCGACATCGTGGCCACTTCAGCGAGCCATCGGACCAGCTCTGAGAAGCGCGTCCATCACCATCCACTTCTCTGCCCCGAACGTCCTCCGGCGTCGCCGGGGTCAATTATGACCCAAGCGCTCAGAATTCCTCAGAGCGCGGGGTTCCTGGGGCTCCACCAACCACCAATCATCCCTTCCTGCCTGTAAACTCAGAAGCCTGTCCTGCGCTTTGACCAGGGACCTGCAGCCAGTAGCACACTCACCCCCTGCAGGGCCTCTGCTTCTTCCCTGCACTTGCCTGTCAGCTATTGGCTCACGGGATTGGGCAGGGTTGGCTGGGAGGAGCTAGAGATCCAGGAAAGTGTCCTAGTTTGAGTCCCAAGGCAGTGTGCTGTGGAGCCAGGAAGAATCAATGTTGTAGGTGAAATCCAAAGGTAGTTCACTGGACAGTTCCCTCTTGTCTGGGAGAGGTGGGCTTTTTGTCCCATTCAGTTGCATTCAGTTGACGAGGTGAGGTCTGGCTCCACATTAGAGAATGGAATCTATTTAACTAAAAGTCCCCGATTCAAAAGTAAATCTCACCCCATAACACCAGCACAGACACACCCAGAATAAAAGTTGGCCAAGTATCTGGGCATCGTAGCCCAGGCGAGTTAACATATAAAATTAACCATCACAAAGTCTTAATCAGTCTCAGAATTCAAATTATAATATGGATTAGATTTCACTAAAGAACCACCTTTACCCTTTCCAAAAGTAAATTTTTGCTGTTAATCTATACATTTTCGAGTTCATTTGAACATTATTTGGTCCTTGTTAATTCTGATTGAAGTTTATTTAAGTGCTCAAAAATTCCGCTTAAATTTCACTTAAGAAAATTTGTTTTAGAGCCAATGGGTTGATGTTCACTTAACCTATTGTTGTTTATCAGTGCCAAATATAATCCAGGTTTCAAGAGTACAGAGTGAAATAAAAAGTTGAGAAATTTTCTACTATGGAGTAACAATCCTAAATGTAATTCCCATACCTCTAAGGATCAGAAGGAGTTAAGATAAGGCCCTGCTTTTCAAGGTGTTTAAATTCCAACAAGTTAATGAGGAGGCAGTTTTGTAGAGTTGGGGACAAAGCAAAGAGATGAAGCACGTGGGCTGTAACAGACATACCCATTGGGACCAGAGCAATTTTGGAGCTAAACTGACAGAACGCATTTATAAGACCTCTCTCACAAGCATGAGTTGAACAGTAAATGACAACATAGTGTGTAGTTCTCACCTGATGGCTGGTGCAGAGAAAGTGGCCAACAAACAGAGCCTGCTGCCACTTTGTTCATATTTGCTTTTTGTTTTGTTTAGGATCATTTTCCTTATTACCCTTTAGAAGGGGTTTGGGTTTGCTCCCATTACTCTCTTCCCAGAGCCCATTTTCAGGAGACTCTTTTCCTTGAGCTGTTCTTTCTCTATGTCTGTTCAGGAAACAAAACCTCAAGGTGGCAGAAATAAAATTTAAAAAAAGGAAGAATTTTTGGAAAATTAATGGTTAAGTAGATCCTAAGGATTATATGAATCACCTCATAATGTCTCTTGCCTTCGAGATAGCGGAGCAAGTAGACATAATTACTCCGATTGCTATCAGAAACTAGTGACTGCATTTGTGTCCTGGGCTAGAAAAGGAAATCTTCTTGGTCCTTCTTATTCATCTCCAAATCTGAGAGAGAAGTCAGGCCTGTGTTAGTCAGTCTCTCCTCATAAAAGACTAATATAAAAATTTAAGCCCCTTTTAGCATCTGCTGAAGTGAGAATCCACGCTGTACCCCAGCTGTGTCTACTGTTGAAGAAGGCGTCAACAATACCAAGTGTCCTTTTCTCCCTTTAGACCATTCCTCCTGTGTGTGTGTGTGTGTGTGTGTGTGTGTGTGTTTGTGTGTGTGAGAAGACTTTTTCATCACTTTGACAACATACCTGAGAAAATTAAATGAGTAAATATTTATTTTGGTTCAATTTCAGGCTCCATTGCTGTGGCCTGAAGTGAGGCAGATTACCATGGCAGAGAGCCTGGCTTCAAAACAGAGCTTCTCAACTCATGGAGATCAGGGAAATGGTGAGGGGAAGAGAGGACTGAGGAATATGATGTACCCGTCCAGGGAATCAACTCCAATGGCCTACCCTCCAACTAGGCCCTACCGCCCCCACAGTTTTGACCAACTCCCAATAGTCCTGTCCAATCATGAACCCATCAGTGGATTGATCCACAGATGAGGTTAGAGCTCAGGATTCGATTCACCTTTCTGTAGAGTCCGTTCTGAATGCTGGTAGATTGGGGTCCAAGCTTTCAACACATGACCTTTGGGCAACATTCCAGATCCAAATTATAGCAGGGTGCCTCCTTCCCTTTAGGTGTTCTGTGTTTGTTTATTGTTTTCAATCACAAATAATGATCCTTTTTCAGTGTAAGACCTATCACATTTGGCTTGAATCTGGTTCCAGTGGTGGTTGCTCCTCCTGCTGAAAGGCATTTCTGATCACTCAGATTCAGTCTTCTGGCATGGTTCACTCTGACCACAGCTGTTTGTCATTTTATATTTCTATCTGAGAGAGAAACCTACCTACTGTATTCGAAACTGACCATCCAAATGAAAGCATTTCTCTTCTTCTAAATATGTTAGGAATGTTCCTGGAAGCTATGGGGGATATGGAGGGAAAACCCCGGCTCATTCGCGAGCACATGTGACAAAAAGCATCCAATAATCATAAGGGTATCCTTATACATATATTCAGTGCCCCAAAAGCACAAGGTATTGTGATAGATACTGTGAACAACATAAAGCTGTGTTATATACATTTCCTGCTGTGAAGTGCAATTGCATACAGTCAATCAGTGGAGAAGATGTTCCATAGAGTGATCCTTGAATTATAATGCGAGGTCAGCCATTGACGACTGTGGTGGTGAGGATCTCATATGGGGCAAAAGACTGAGTAAGAAAGAATAAGCCAGAAGTAGAGAGCCCTTAATAATGTGGCTTTGTTAAAACACCGTTGAAGGTTAAAATAATGAAAGCTTTTTGAGTCTATAAACATAGGGTGATAAATTCTATGCAAGACATTAAGTTTGTACTTCTTTTAATACCTCATAATTCATTCAAACATTTTCTTATAGATTTCAGTAGAATTTTTAAATCTCTTCAATATGGGCCTCGTCTCTTCTTGTCTCTTTTTTTAAATTTTTATTGGTTGCTCAAAACATTACAATGATCTTGACATATCATATTTCATACATTTGATTCAAGTGGGGTATGAATTCTTACTTTTACCACGTGTACAGTTTGCAGGATCACATTGGTTATACGTCCAAGTTGATACATACTGCCATACTAGTGTCTGTTATATTCTGCTGCCTTTTCTATTCCCTCCCTATCCCCCCTTCTGTCCCCTCCCCTCCCATAATCTCTCTCTACCCCAGCGACTGTAATTCATTTCTCTCCTTTTTTCCCCTTTCCCCTCACATCGTCTTATATGTAATTTTGTATAACAATGAGGGTATCCTTCCATTTCCATGAAATTCCCCTTCTCTCTCCCATTCCCTCCCACCTCTTGTCCCTTCCAATTGGTAATCTTCTTTTCATGCTCTTCCAGCCTGCTCTGTTTTGAGTCCCCCTCCTTATATGAAAGAAGACATTCAGCATTTCTTTTCTAGGGATTGGCTAACTTCACTTAGCACAATCTCCTCTAATGCCATCCATTTCCCTGCAAATGCCGTGGTTTTGTCATTTTTTAGTGCTGAGTAATATTCCACCGTGTACAAATGCCACATTTTTTTAATCCATTCATCTGTTGACTGGCATCTAGGTTGGTTCCACATTCTAGCTATTGTGAATTGTGCTGCTATGAGCCTTGATGTAGCTGTATCCCTATAGTATGCTCTTTTTAGGTCTTTGGGAATAGTCCGAGAAGGGGAATAGCTGGGTCGAATGGTGGTTCCATTCCCAGCTTTCCCAGGAATCTCCATAATGCTTTCCAAATTGGCTGCACCAATTTGCAGTCGCACCAGCAATGTACAAGTGTACCTTTTCCCCCACATCCTTGCCAGCACTTGTTGTTGTTTGACTTCCTAATGGCTGCCATTCTTACTGGACTGATTTGGTGTCTTAGAGTGGTTTTAATTTGCATTTCTCTGATTGCTAGAGAGGGTGGGCATTTTTTCCGTGTATTTTTTGATTAATTGTATATCCTTCTCTGAGAAGTGTCTGTTCAGGTCCTTGGCCCATTTGTTGATTGGGTTGTTTGTTTTCTTAATGTTTAATTTTTGAGTTGTTTGTATACTCTGGATATTAGGGCTCGGCACATTTGTATTTTTAAGAATTGGCATGATCAATGAAATGTTCCGCACACGTTTGTAGGAAGATTAACATAACACTCCAGTGACAATACAGTAGTAGAAGGATTGATTTGGACTGACAAGTTGTTCAGTGAATGATATATTACCCATAAATTTGAATTCTCATTATCATAAGGAAGCAAGGTGAAAATAAGAATTTAAGAGAGTGTTGGGGATGTGGCTCAAGTAGTAGCTCCTTCACCTAGCATGCGTGAGGCATGGGGTTTGATCCTCAGCACTACCTTAAAAAATAAATAAAATAAAGATGTTGTGTCCACTAAAGGCTAAATAATAAATATTTTTAAAATAGAATTTAAAATACTCCATAATGTTATATACAAACTTTGAAGGTTGATGGTTTCGCATCTAGTGACTTTTATAAGTAGGACAAAGAATTAAATGTAGTTCTGCTATGTATAAAATGATCACAGTAAATCACCAATGTCATTTTTTTTTACATGGGAAAATGTTTGTTTATTGGTTATTCAAAACATTACAAAGCGCTCTTGACATATCATCTTTCATACATTTGATTCAAGTGGGGTATAAACTCCCATTTTTACCCCAAATACAGATTGCAGAATCACATTGGTTACACATCCACGTTTTTACATAATGCCATATTAGTGACTTTTGTAATCTGCTACCTTGCGTATCGCCTACTATCTTCTCTCCCTCTTCTCCCATCTTCTCTACCCCATCTGCTGTAATTCAATTGTCTTTCTTGTTTTTTTTCCCCCTTTTCCCTCACATCCTCTTTTATATAATTTTGTGTCACAATGAGGGTCTCCTTCCATTTCCGTGCAATTTCCCTTCTCTCTCCCTTTCCCTTCTCTCTCCCTTTTCCTTTGATTGTTGTTACTAAACCCAATTTCTTTGGATAATGGATACTCATTATTTTCAGCTGTGTTATTTACCATGATGCTGGTAGAAATAAAGTAAAGGTATCTTTCTCTGGTTCATTAACACTTTTATAAAACAGAAACTGACTATCCTAATATTCTTTTTTATTTAAATCAATTAAAAATGGTTAAATGGAAGTTGTATAAAACAAAATTATTCCATTTACGATGCTAGTATAAGATGGTTTTTCAGTGTTAATCATATCCCTAGAGATGTTTTATAAAGACACTACTTCACTAAGTCAACAAAAAGCAGACATTTCTTTTGTCCTTATATGTCAGAATTGTAAAAACATCCAACAATATCAATTGTGTTCACTTCATGGTCATTGTGTCCATGACAGTATAATGTTAATTGTAGGGTAAATCCCTGGAGCTCATTATCTTTCATCTTCCTGTTAGGAACAATTATGTAAAGAAATGAGTTTCCACAAATAAGTGCTTTCGATTCATTTCATCTCTAATTTGGCCTCAGTAAACATACATATTTACTTGAATGTGCCAATTTTGAATACTGTGTCCTGTTTTCAAATATATATATATATATTTATTTATTGGATTCTGGTCCTCTGAAAATTTTTTAGAAATAAAATAAAAACAGACATCAGAAACCTGCATGGTATAGCAATGCCAAAACTTATTTGAATAGTATTCCTAGGACAACCCCTGGAGGATCAGATCCATAAAAAGTTTCTCTCTGTTTCTTTAAAGTAAAACAATACTGGGAAATTTCCCAGTGTTTTGGGCCTGGAGAGCTAATGTTCTAATTCTTTTAAAATGTATTAATTGAAACATCCTTTTTCATCAATACCAATTATTCAATTCACAGGATGGTATTCAAAACAAGAAGTTATCTTAATAATAGCCATCTGAATATCTCTACGTATTTAACATAAAAATATGAAGCAGCCAAGATATTTAAGTAAACTTACTCAAAGTAGTTGTATGTATGACTTTTTTCCTTAACAACTCTAATAAAGCCTTCAGGAGCAAGGCAACCCGTGCCATCAGTGGCTTCAATTTGTCTAAAACACAGCAAAGGGCTTCAGTGGTCTCTCTGGTGAATGATTTGACAAAATAAAACTTTCGATTCGAACCATATTACATGGTATATTAGGCAGAAAATGCCAGAAGCAGAAGGCAATCATTGGATTCGAGATCCATGAAGCAAATTTACTGGAACTGTTAGTAAATTTGCTGGATCATTGCTTTTGGAATTCTGCTTATATCACGCAGGTCAATGTATTTAGGAAAAAGTTTGTAACTGCCTGTATGAAAGAAATGTCAAAGAATAACAGAATGCTCTTGAATATGACTTTTGTTGAGAATGTCCTGAGTTTAGTTCAGATCCAGGCAAATACAATTCAATCCCTATTCAAATAAAAGGCATGGAATAGGTTTTCAAAACCAATAATAGAAAATTGCTTTTGGAAAGCCAATAGAAAATACACCTCCATTTGTGTACCACCACCACAGATTGTGGTCCTACATCTTATTTCAGTCTGTTCTCCAGGCGAGGGTACAGTAAGAGCAAAGTGCTCAATAACAGAAAGTTGCTGCCATCTACCGGTGTCAGGGTAGTTTAGCCTAAATATTGAAACATCTTTCTGAAATCAAAGAACAAAGAACTCCCAGAGTAAACAGATTTAATGTATCAGTCTACATTCCCTAAAAGAGAGAATTCCTGGTTTCTTATAATCTTACAAATAATATCAGGTTTCTGCACATCAGTCAGAGATTATATTTTAAAGTAGGATACACTTAACTTTTTAAAGAGTATATTGAAACATAGATTTTAGTAAATTAGCTTTTTATATCAAGTAATACCTATATAGTAAAAAATATCTCTGATGACCTTATCTATGTTTCCACAGCAGTCTTAAATATTATCTAAGTTTAAAGATATAACCATGTAATTGATAAACTATAATTTACTATTAATTACTGTGTAGCAAAATGATTAGCAACCCAGAATCTGATTTCAGAGGAATCGTTTTCAAATTCTGGCCACACCACATGCTGGTGGTATGACATTGAACAAGTAACTTGACATCAAGATGCCTCGGTTTTTTCATCATTAGAATGGAGAGAATACACATTGCAAAAGAGTATTGTGAGGCTTAAGTAAGAATACATCAGGGAACTAATAACTTAGCTCATTGAGTTAGCCTTATAATAATAAATGTCATCATTGTAAAATTCAAACATGCCAAATTAAAGAATAACATCTTATTATACCTGTGTATGTAAATTTTCATGTAGATATATGCATATAATTATGTACGTGTGTATATGTATACATATACTCAGGTATTGTATATTCACATATGTCAATCTTGTAGAAAAAAAAAAGAAAGTACTTATCCCAATGATGCACAAGCCTGATTGAGCATTGGAATCACTTTAGGAATTCTTAAAAATCATAGATACTACAACTTTACTCCCAGAGATTGTGATGTTAATGACTATTTTTTTCACACCCTAAATGAGTCAAATGTGTGACCAAAGCTGAAACCAATGTTATGTATTTAGTTGTATATTAATTATATAACAAAACTAATATATGCATGAATTATTTCAACTATAGGCAAGAGTTTGAAATTTATTATGATATTCATCAAGTATAGGACTTTTATCATGCCTTCAGATTCCCTTCCAAATACATCTCTGTTAAAACATTCATAAAATGGACCATGTCTTTAGTTGTCAGCAGACTTTACCAATGAATTTTTTTAAAAAAAACAAACATATTTATACTTACTAGCAACACCAGTATAGATTCTGTAATTGAAGTACAAATGAACATTTCCTTTGTTAGTTTATGAGTTGAAAACCTAGGAATTTTTGAACCTCATTTTCCAGAAAATTACTCTGGCCAAATTTTGTTTGAAATAGGAATATGAACTAAAGCAAACTTGTATATTTGTAATCTGATAATATGCCAGATAAGAAAAGTATAAAGAAAAAAGTTATTATAGTCAGAGTCATCAGAATTTTACATTTATGTAAGTATATTTTGAATTTTTAAATAACTAGGTAATGTTTACAGAGATTGTGTCTTATCTTGATGAAGTGGTAAAGAGTCAATACAAATGTTTATTAATTTTAAAAATTCACTTAGATATATAGACAAGTCTCTATTAATTGCCTCACACCACAACAATTACTCAGAATGTAAAAGTTTTATTATGCATTCTAACTGCAATCTGAGTTAGTTCTAACAATTTTAGCATGGTTAAACAAATGCTCTCAATTAACAGTATGAATATGCAAACAGTGGCAAGTTAATATCTTTCTATAGCAACCTTAATTTTAAAATGGAAATTTTTAGCAAATGGTTTTCTACTTATAGAGCTTTGCTCAGCTAAAATATATTGGCAGATTTTTTAAAGTCTAAACAAATAATTTTCTGTTCGTTTCCATAGTATCTAACTTCATATGGTCTTTGTACTCTGGTTGACATATGATTCAAACAAGAAATTATAACAATGAAACTGTTTCACTCAAAGTAAAAGCATACAAAGAGGGGAGGAAGAATAGGCTTTTTAAATATAAGCAAACTATAAAACAATGCATTTTATTGTAATTACTTAACCAAATTTTATGTGAATTTAATGTACTAAACGTACATTTAGTCACACATACAAGCAAGAGTTATAAGTACTATAATTTGTCAGTACTAGAGATCAAGACTATATTATAAACTATTATAAGGTTATAATATAAACTAAAGGATAGAAATTTTCCCCGAATAATAATTTTAAAGACCTCTCTCTATTCTTTATAAGCTTATTGCCACAAAATAAAAAAGATAAAATCATTAAGTACTTACTCAAAATGAGTAAGTCTTAAAAGCGCTAAATGACTAATAAAACCATAATAAAAATGAAATAGTTACCAATTAACTATCTCTGTATGTAAATCCATATGATGGAATAGATTAGATAGAATTATACTGGTGTTAAAATAATAGAGATTTAGGGATATGAAATGCTAAAAATTATCTGCCCCAAGTATCTCAATATTTTAAAGTTAAATTTGCTTTTTGAGAAATAATGATTGGCTGATAATTGACTAAATGTACTGGAAATTTATCATGTGCTAACTCTTCTATGTATTCTGAGCTTCCTTCTGAAGTAGCTAGTGCTATTTCTCAGCTTTTGAGAGGAGAGACACGAAGAACAAAGAGGTTAAATAACTTATTGCCCACCCTGGCCAGATTCAAACCCAAGCAGCTGGCCTCAAACCCACACTGGCATTCACTAAAATGTACAGCAAACATAACCAAAGATATGCCCTTTTTCAATATTTAATTTTTTAAAATAGGTTTTAATTTCTTTAAGTCCTTTATAGTATTTTTTAAACAATTACACAAACCCAAGGTTTTGATACTTTTTCTCATTTTCCAAACTGAAAACCATAACTTTTGTCGAACTTTCCCATTTTAGAGATTCACACTTTTAAGAATATTTCTATTCACACTTTTAAGAATATGTTGAGTGATGAACCAAATACAATTTTTTTCTTTAGTGACATTTTCAAAAATAACTATGAAATTGAATAAAATATATTAAATTTGATAAAAGATGGCAATTCAAAAGGGAGAGACTACCTGAAGGCTTCCCAGTAGATGCAGAGCACTAAATGGAATTCTAAAGAATGAATTGAATTTAGATAAACATATAATTAATGAAAAAGAGGTGCCAGGTTTAAGAGAATTATGAGAGCAAGGACAGAGATAAGTAGGTGCTTGATAAGACAGAAAGGAGAGGAGTCCCAGTTGCCAGAATCAAAAAGTACATAAATGTACATCAGAAGAAATATTGTTGAAAATAGATGAAGGAGGTTCTGAAAAACTATGTGATTCTATAAATAAAGGTACTTGAGCTGGAGGAGAGTGATAAGACAGCATTGTACAAACTAGTTTGTTGTGTTAATAAGAACTGGAAAAAATGAAAGTGGAAATTGAGCAAATTGAAAAAATTAACAGCATGTTATGCAAATAGAAAGGACAATTTGAGGAAGAAATGAGATATAAGTGTTTCAGGTACACTGAGTCCTTGTATCAAGATGACTGAGAAGACAAAAATAAGGACATCCACAAAAATATTAAACCCAGATATGGAAAGTAGACCATAATTTCATCTTGAAATTAGACATCAGAATAATCATGGAAAGAGACATCTTTAAAATGTTGCATTGAAATTTGAGAGCAAAGCCAGCTTTAAAGTCACAAATGCTGGTGCTGTCTACATGGTGATTACAGATTCTGTTAAAAGATCAGGTGCAAGTATATCAACACACATCAGCACACGTAACGTAGAGTGAGAAGAATAATGAATTCTAAAAGTCCCTGGAAAACATCAACAGTGAGAGGGACTAGGACAAAGAGAAGAAATTAAAAAGATAAAATTAGTCATCAAAGACAAAGGAAACTCCGACAAATTGCAATTATGAAATTGCAAGTGAGGAGAGTTTAGAAAGAGAATGTAATGGACCATATCAACATTTACATGTAGGTCAAAGGTAGGGATGCCTGAGGAAGTCCCTAGAATTAGCTAATTAATAGTTATTGATATACTTAAGGAAATGTTTGTGGTAAGCAGAACAAGATGTGCTTATCTACATCCTTGGAACTTGTGAATGTTACCTCATATGACAAAGCAACTTTACAGATGTGATTTAATTAAGAATTTCAACATTCACAAATGACCTTGAATTATCCTTAGTATAATCACAGTGTCCTCACAAGTGAAAGAGGAAGGCAGAAATGAGAGGAGATTCGATGATGTAAACAAAGTTTGGAGTGTTGTGATTACTGGCGGGTCATCAGCCAAGGAATGTAGCTCATCTCTAAAAGCTGGTAAGGCAAGGAAATAGTCTCATGCTTGGAACCTCCAAAAGGAACCAGTGCTGCCAAATCTTGATTTTAGCCCCACATGACCCATTTCAGACCTATGACCTACAGGACTGTAAGATATTTATTATCTTAAATAAATAATCGGCTTTTCAACTGCTAATCTGTGGTAATTTGATACACTAGACATAAGAAACTGACATAACATTTCAGTTAAGGAGTAAAATAAGTTCTTACTCTTCACGTGAATACTTGAAGAGTTGTGGAGTTAAGAACTCTGAGGTTGAATTTCAACTGCACAAGTTACTTAACTATTCATGTTTCAATTTCCTTCTCTAGAAATCAAAGTTAGTAATCCTTGAGCCTAAACATGGATGTGTACCTGAGGAACTTCCAGACCCGGGGGCCTAAACATGGACGCCTGAGGAACTTCCAGATCCTAGAGCTCAACATGGACGTGCACCAAAGGAGCTTCTGGATCCAGGGGCCTAAACATGCATGTGAACCTGAGGAACTTCTGGATGCTACAGTCTAAACATGGAGGACTGAGAACTTCCAGATCCTGGGGCTTAAACATGGGCGTGCGCCTGAGGAACTTCCAGATCCTAGAGCCTAATCATGGATGCCTGAGGCACTTCCAGATCCGGGGGCCTAAACATGGATGCATGAAGCACTTCTGGATCCAGGGGTTTAAACATGGACATGCGCCTGAGGAACTTCTGGATGCTGCAGCCTAAACATGGACCCCAGAGGCACTTCTGGATCTGAGGGCCCAAAGATGGTCGTGCACCTGAGGAACTTCCTGATCCAGGGCCCTAAACATGAACGCCTGAGGAACTTCCCGATCCTAGAGTCTCAACATGGATGTGCAACTAAGGAACTTCTGGATCCGGGGGCCTAAACTAAGGAACTTCCCGATCCTAGAGTCTCAACAGGATGTGCACCTTTGGAACTTCCAGATCTGGGGGCCTAAACATGGACACAGAGGAACTTCCTGATCCGAGGGCCTAAACATGGATGTATCCCTGGAACTTCTGGGTCCTTGTGCCTATAAAGGGCAGGGTGTGACTCTCAGAAGGGACATGGCACATGAAGAGGAGCTGAGTATGGGGCCTGTTGGGGGGCAGACTGAGCTGTTGCACCCTGAATTTGAATGTGACAGTGGCCTCACTTCCTGGCCTTCCCCTGGGTGTCAGTTCCTCTTTTTCCAGGAGGTGCCGGGAGGAAGTGAGACCAGCCGCGGAGGCCAGTCTCTGAGGAGGCACCTTTCTCCTCACTTAGCCAGGTACCCGGCCTGGCTGGGGACAGGGACATCTTGTGACACTAGCTGCCTCCTGCATCCCTGCCCCACGACTTCAGGGACCACAAGCAGAGATAGTCGTTGACATGATTCTCCCCTGGCCACTGACTCTCAGCCCCAGGGTCTGCCCAGGGAGAGCGCTGTCTCCCAGAGGGTCAAGGGGACCCTGACCTGCTGCTCCTTACCCACCATCATCCTGGGTGAGCACAGGTCAGGACACCAGAAGCTACTGAGAGTGACATCTCCTGGATAAGCAGCTGGGGACTTTGCCTCTGTTCCCAGGCCTCAGACACCAGATCTTTCCCAGAGACAGAAAATAACCTCACATTGCCCAAGACTTATTTTTAAGCTTTAGATTCTGAAGTTTTCCTGCTGCCATCTTCTTTGTGAAGCCAGTTTTTCAACAGAGACAATATTCCCGGGGTGTAGAGGGGGAATCAACATGAAGTCAATCAAACCAAGCTGACACATCTGGTCCTCCAAGAGAAATCTGGATTGGAGGGAGAACAGCCATTCTCAACTGGCGAAATAGTGAAGATTCCTTGTCCTTATTTTGTGTAAGCAAAATAAATACTCTGATGTGAACTCATTGAATTATTTTTGATGACTGCTTGGCTCATAGGAAAACTGATTCTGTTTTATGGAATAAAGTGTTACCTGATTTTAAAATTTAAAATGAAGCCAATAAAAAATAGAGTCTTTTCCTTAAAAAAAAAAAAAAATCAAAGTTAATAATAGTGTCTACCCCACAGAGGAGTTGAGAGTATTTAATGAGATAATTCATGTAAAATAAGATAAGTTAGCAAGGGCCCAATCTGTGTTAATTATTGTTATGTATGTGACAACAGAGTGCCCTACACAGTGAGGAGATAGGACAATGAGAACTATAGAAAGCTGAGACCACTAAAGTACAATGGTTTCAAGGTCACATGTCTACTTTGACATGATCTAAGACAATCTCAGTTATCTTGGCCCCTGGTCTAAAAATGTTTTCATAATGCATACCATTATTTGTGCTAGAGACTGCAAACTGTCTCCTTCACTTTAGTCATAGAAACCTTGCATTTTTTCTTGGCAAAGAGCCACTGAGACACTCCCTTTCACATCCTCCTTACTGGTAGACTTTCCCATGTGTCTACATTGTGATCAATGAGATGTGAATGAAATTGGAATATGCCACTTGGGGGCCAACTCTCAGAAAGAAAGCTGTTGGGTCTCTACTTTCTCCTTCTTAAAGGTTAGTATAGGCAAGGTTTGGGGGAACAAGTTCCAGCCACATAAGAGAAAAGATATCATCCTAGGAGATCATGGGCAAAAAAAGATATGAAAGGAAGCCACTCCTCATAACCTGACTGAACAAACCTAGCTCCTGCCTAGAATTATTTACCTATCTCAGGATGATTATACGAGAGGCAATCAGCATTTTTTTTGTCTCAACCACTTAATCTATCTTCTCTCTGTATACTGTTCTCATAAGAAATTTAACAAAACGAAAAAGGAAAGTGAAGTATCAAAAAATAGGGAAACTCTGCAGACTCACATGGATAAACTTGATTGTTAACCTAAGAAAATATAGAATTTTTTACTGAAGTATAAAAAATATTAATAATAACGTTCTTTGTGAGCATATTATTTTCAAAGCCCTAGGCTAATTTTTTGGATGGATTATCTCATACAAGCTCTACTATATTTCCATAAGAAAGGATCCAAAGTATCTTTATTTTCAGGTATCAATACTGAGACTGGATGATATTAATTATATTTCTACACAAGTAGAAAGTGACAAAGTTGGAACTTTTAACCCAGAATTACCTAACTCTACAACCACAAGTCTTAACCACTATATATGCTGCTTTCCATTGAGGAATAGTAAAAACTGCAATTTAGCAATCCTTTTTCTAGGGAAGTAAGATTCTCCATCACATAGTTTTTTAAATTATACCCAAAAAGTCATAATTTTTTAAAAAAATTTTAACTTGGAAACATAATTTGCATAATGACTTTTTTTTGCCTAAACTTTATGGGTGTTGGCCCATTTTTAATATTGGAATTATAAATTTGAGATGCATTACTTATGTGCACACACTTACATAAATACATGAAAATTTTCAAGAAGTTAACAGTAGGGTCAAGTGGCCTGAATCATAAACAAAATGTGAGGGAACAGCTGTGTGGGATTTAGACCTAAGCTGGTAATCACTGCTTGTTCAAAGGAGCCAATATTAAGCAAATTACAATTTTAAATTATTATGTATCCCTCAGATAGACATTCTTCAATCAAACAGTCACTAAAGATTATTTCTGGAAATTGAAGCCTATCTCCTAATTACATGTTTTTTGATCTTTGAATGAGACTTCCCAAAAACATAGATTGCAGTTTTGTTAAAAGACTACCCAGAAATTTCAGTCCTTTTTCCGAAGTTTATTATTTCCTTTGAGTGTAATATATACAGTTTGGCATGAGCAAATAACCACTAATTTGCGATCAGATTTCTAGACCAGCAGTCAGTTCAGGAAAGGACAACAAAACCTGATTATGAATATGCTATTGAAATTTGGGCTACTACTTAGGAATATAAAAATTCTTTCATTAAAACTGTATCATCGAAACCATGTAACACATTCCAAATGAGATGAAAATCTGGTGCCAAGTATTAAATAGGACTCAAACCTAGGCTCAGAGAAAAAAGTATTCAAATATAGATAAATGCAGACTTATAATTAAGGCCTTCTTGTGCATACTAAATAGCTAATCAGTTATCAAGCATTTATATATTGAACATTTGCTACATGCTCAGAACAAAGGCAAGTACTTTGTGAAAAAGAATAAAGAATTCATTGTCACAGTCCTTGCCTTCAAAGAACTTTAAAATTACTGATAAGTCAAGGCTCACTAATGTCAAACATCATATGCCTGGCATTTTGCAATGGCCTGTATATTCATTAACTTATTTATTGCTCACAAAACCTATGAAATAGAAACTTCTATTATCACCATTTCATATAGGAAGATACTGAGTCACCAGAAACTAAGGGATTGCATGGTGGCTTGTAGGTAGTGGAAGTCTGACTATGGAAGACATTACACCGCCTCCACAGTGTGCACCATAATACATACAAGGCCTCCTGATGCATTCATAGGAAATGATTGTAGAAAATCAACAAACAGAATGGAAAAATATTTCTACCCAAGAAAGTCATTTTTAAAAATTTGTTCTAATTAGTTATACATGACAGCAGAATGCATTTTGTTTCATTGTATACAAATGAAACACAGCTTTTCATTTCTCTGGTTGTACACAATGGAGCCACACTATTCAGGCAATCATACATGTACATAGGGTAATAATGTCCATCTCATTCCACCCTTCCCAGCCCTGTACCCCTCCCCTTCCTTCATTCCCTCCCCTCCCCTCACTCCCCTCTGCCCAATCCAAAGTTTCTCCATTCTTCCCCCATTATGGATCAATATCCACATATCAGAGAAAACATTTGGGAATGGCATGTTTTTAATTCAGGAACTTCAAATGCAAAAAAATAACACAAGAAAACAGACCAATACTGAATAGCTGAGGATTCTTAACACTTACTATACATTTATTATGTTAAGAACTTGATATAAAGTTCTTCATTAATCTTCATAAAATTAGGTGAAATGGGAGTTCTTATTCATTTGTTACATATGATGAGCCTGTTCTTATACAAGCTAATAGTTTCCCCTGGTTACAACAACCAGAATGTGATGAAATCAAAATTCAAGTCCAGTCATGATGAGTCCAGAGTCCATGCTCTTAATCTCTAGGACATATTGGACCCTCTCCAGCCTGAGCTGGACTCTCTAAAGAATCTAGAAGAAAAATTACCAAAGAGTGTTTTCAAAATAAATCTACCTTACCCATCACATTCCTAAGTCAGTCAAAACCTTATGTATGAATGGTCACCCTGAAATCCAAATCTATGGAACTAACTTGATTTCCAAAGTGCTGTTGCATAGTTACTTCTCTTTTGTTTTCTATGTCTGCTTGTCTTTTACAAGGTACACAAAGCCTGAATTGCTATTAGGCTAGCACTATCCTTCCAAACAGCCCATTGACATGAGAAGGGAAAGGCTATTTGAAATGGAGATGTTCTCAAGTTTCATGTTAATCAAGCTCCTGCCTGAGGGGAAGGTTGAAAAACACCTCTAATTTACTGGGAGAAATTAGAAGTTTTAAAATGTAAATGTCTATTTGAAATAAAATTTTATAATAAATGGGTTTGAATGAAGGATAACCCTCTCAATATTTTCATTAATTTGTCTTAATAAAAGTAGTTAGTAACTACTCTGTGTTAGCTGTTGTTTTAGGTGTACAGATATCAGTAAGCAAAACAGTAGATGCTGAGTCAGGAGCTCTCAGTCTCTTGGGGGAGTTGCCTTTTAATAAAAGCATCAAGAATAAATATGAGTCATAGCAATGATAGGTTTTATGAAATAAAGATACAGATCATTATAACAGGAGGACATGATGAATTTCATGATATCAGATCAAACTTCTCTGAGAAAGAAATGTTTAAGCTGCATTCTAAATGATTAGTTGAAAGCTATAGAGGAAAAGATAGTGAGATAGGTAAAACTATATGGCAAAAGGAGAGAACATTCAAGAAACTAAAGGAAATCTTGGAACAAGATGACATAGAGTGAGAGGCCAAGCAATAGTCAACTACTTATACAATGAGAGTGATTTTTGATCACTGTCTCATAAACAATGGAAGCCAATGAAAGATTTTGACTATAGAATCATAAGGAGATATAAAACCATGCTGCCTACATCAGGAAATTTGAAAGGGAGCAAGAGTTCAAAGAGGAGAGCATTTCAGAAGTTTGTCAGTTCACATTCTTTGAGGAGCAGATTCCAAGATGGAGTTAGTAATGCAAGAGATGTATTGAGGGTCATATCAATACACAAACTCACAAAAAGTTATGTAGCCAGTCAATTAAGTATAATCAATTTTCATATGGCCATTTTAGCTGCTGACCAAGTGCAATCAATGTCTAGATCCTTTCAATTAGCATGTAAACCTACTGCATTGAACTGCAAGTGAGAATCAACTATCTCCATTTTTCTAGAGCGTGTTGAGCTGGCTGTGGACCACCATACACTGGCCAAAAGGCAACTCAAACTAGCTAGTAATAAACAATGAGGAAGACAAAGGAGAGACCAACCAATTCTTGGACATAAAAGACTAAGCTATCCACCCTCTTTTTCTTGTGCTCACAGCTCTAGCTTAGCTTGTAGAAACGAATGAATCAATGAAATCTATGCCCACTAAATTATGCTTAGTTCTAATTTCTCTCCATGCTGTTTATACATTGACATCCAGAACCAGGGCAATAGGCAACAGTGATCATGGTGTAGTTGTCCAAAGATGGTAGAGGAAAGGAGGGGAAGGAGAGGGAGAAAGAGAATATCCCTCTGTTGAATTTGTGCCCTCAAGCTAGACAAAGCTGTGTCCCCCATTGTCCCTAGGAAAAGGAAGTATATTTGATTTTACTTTGAGAGCTAACTTTACAACTATCATTCTCCATTCTTCATGACTTCTTACGTTTTTTGTTGATGCTGATTGTTTGTTTCACTGAGGCATGAACTTAGGGCCTCATACATGCTAAGCATGTGTTTGATCACTGAGCTACATTCCCAGTTCTTTCTTCCTATATGGATTCTCACCATTAGGGCAAAACATTCTGATTGAGTTATAAGAGAAGTTTAGGATTCTTGAACTCTTATATTAAGTTGTATTGGATCACCAGCAGTTAAGTGTTTCTTTTGCCACACTATCATAAAATAGCTTCATTATTCATTAAATTACCTATTCACTGTAGACCACGGATCCCTAAAATTCTAATTAGAGTATCTGTGTGAAAATATAGTTATAATGCATGTTAATGGAAGATCTTAAGAGCATGTGTTTCATTTTGGTCTAAATCCCTATAAATTATAATAATGTTTTATTTATGTGTAGAGAAAAAATTTTAATTTACTAAAATAAGAAAATAAAGTCAATTTTCTGTAAATTTCTTTGTGAATAAGATAAAAATCATAGAAGTAATAACCGTGTAATAAGTTGGAAACCAATCTGTATTTTAAAACCTCTAATATTTAAATATCAAATATCTGAGAAAAGATGGAAAAATTAAATGGATTTGCAGAGATTGTGTTAAATACTTTAAAACTAGTTATGGGAATTTCATTTCAGGTAATTATACAAATATTGAATAAATTGTTTTAGAATCTGAAGAATATAAAGAGAAAAGTAAGAAAGGAAGAGAGGAGGAAAGGAAGGAAAAAAGATGGTGAGGGAGAAGAAGGGAATAGGAGAGAGAGGAAAAGAGAAAGGTAGGAGGAAACAGTGAATCCAAATTCCTACTCAGTGAAAAACTCAACTTTCTGAATCTTATTCTCATCATTTATAAACTGATAGAAAGACTTAGGGCTTGTAATATTATATATTGGGCCAAAGACAGGGAGACCATCTGGTTTAGCCTAATGTAATCATATAAGCCCCAATCTAATCTCAAAGGGAGAGAACTTTTTTTATACCTGTTGGTAATAGAGGAAGTCAGAAGAAGGATTCAATATGTCATATAAGAGGAAGTGAGAGGAAAGGGGGAAAAAACAAGAGAGAGAAATGAATTACAGTAGATGGGGTAGAGAGAGAAGATGGGAGTGAGGGGAGGGGAGAGGAGGGGGGATAGTAGAGGATAGGAAGGGCAGCAGAATACAACAGACACCAGTATGGCAGTATGTAAAAAAGTGGATGTGGAACCGATGTGAATCTGCAATCTGTATACAGGGTAAAAATGGGAGTTCATAATCTGCTTGAATCAAATGTATGAAATATGATATGTCAAGAGCTTTGTAATGTTTTGAACAACTAATAATAAAAAAATATGTCAGCGATGACATTGAAGGCAGTGGGGGCATGAACCAAGGCATTCAGGTGACATCTAGGAGCTGAGGAAAACCTTCAGCAAACAGTCAGGAAGCAAACAGAGACCTCAGCCCTGCAACCACAAGGAACTGAATTGTTAGTAACCTGAATAAGACTAAAATACTCCTAGACTATCCAGATAGAAATCCAGGCTACTCATCTCTTAATTTCTTAATTTCAGTCTTTTGACTAGGTATAGTAGGCAGCTAAGCTCACTTGGACTATTTACTTGTATGACTATGAAATAACCAATCAATGTAGTTTTAAGAGGCTAAATTTGTGGCATAATTTTACACAGCAATATAAAACTAACATCATGCTGAAAAAAAGTCTCTTGAAAGACCACCCTCTTTTAAAGTAGCATCAGAGATGTTCTCTATAAGAATTCTTCATCTTAACTGATTAAAGATATATTTTCTTTGATCACAGCATGTGGGAATCATTTGTGTGTGAATCCAGAAACAAAAAATGAATTTTAATTATTCCTTTTTAAATTGAAATTTTAAAGATAAAACCAAGAATTCAAAGGGGGTTAATGGGGTTAATGAAGTAAAGAAAGGACTTGGGCTCTTAAAACTTTCAGGGTTTTTTTTGTTTGTTTTTTTTGGATTTTTTTTTTTTGAGCAGCTACCAGACTCTGTACTGCTAGGAATGTGAAAATGGACCAGACTCTGTAGCTAAACTTAAAAAGATTAAAAGACAGATGAACAATAATCCTAACAATTATGACCACAATTAATTTAGTACAGTTTATGGACTAAGTGTTCTTCTGCTAAGAATTTCTGTACATTCTAATTTTCAACAATTAAACACAGACATCCGTGATAAAGGGCACAATAGAACAACCTGCTAGGCAATGCTTATGTCTCAAAAAAAAAAAAAAAAAAAAAACAAAAAAAAACAGTGCTTTTACGGGAGATGAAGTACTGATTTCTTAAGACTAGGGACACACAAGACATGTAAGGTAAAAGTGAGCATTTAAAGTAAAGAAAATAGTGTATGTTAAGATTTTTTTCTACTTTCAAATTTATTTTTATTTTATACAAAAAAACTTAAAAAGTGTACATATTAGTGTGATAGTATTTAATATTTCACCATGTGTACAATGTGCAATGTTCAATTCAGGTTAAACATGTCTACCTCCTCAAACATTTATCATTTCTTTATGGTGAAAACTTTCAAAATCCTTTCTTCTAGCTTTTTGAAATGTGTAGGATACTATTATCATCTATAGTCACCGCACTGTGCAGTGGCACACCACAACTAACTGCACCTATGTAGCTGTAACTTAGTACCCATTTTTTAATCTTTCTCTATCCCTCTCTCTCCCGTTTCTTCTCCCCAGCCTCTGGTAACCACCATTCTATTCTCAACTTCTCTGAGATAAACTTCTTTTAAATTCTTCCTATGAGTGAGATCATGTCATTTCTTTCTGTGTCTGCCTAATTTTATTTCCCATTATGATTTCCAGTTCCATCCATATTGTGTTAAATGACAGAATTTCATGCATCTGTATAGTTGAATAGTACTTCATTGTAGGACATGGCTATCTGCTTCCAGGTCTTGGGGCCACACCTGTGGCTGGGTCGGCTCCTGGTGATCAGCCAGGAGGCGGTGCTGTGGGCGGTGACAGAGGAATCGAACCACCTCCAGGATAGGTCCAGGACTCTTCCACCCTGGTGAACAGCTCCTGCCTTCCCTTACAGACTATGGGATGGGTGTACACGTGAACTTGCTCCACCCCTCTGACCTTTATTCTGATTGACTCCTGTGCAGTATATAAGGTGTGTACTTCCTCATTAAAGGAAATCCTTCTTTGACTGTTCTCCCTGGAGCCTTTGATTGTCCTCCAGCAGGGGGAGGGCTGGGTGAGGGCAGCCAGTGGACTTTTACCTCTCTTGGATCGTCCTGGTCGGATTGTGCTTTCCCCACTTCTCCCGCCAGTCAGGAGGATGGGGGGGGGGCTAAAAACCTCAACACTTCATGGTATTTATGAATCACACTTTCTTTATCCATTCTTCAGTTGTGATGGATACATTGGTTGTTTTCATTTCTTGGCTGTTGTGAATCATATTGCAGTGATCATGGGATCACAGATGTCTCTTTGACATTTACTCATTTCCTTTGGATACACATCCAAGAGTGGGATTGCTAGATCATATCATAGTTTTATTTTGAATTTTTTGAGGAACTTCCACATTGTTTTCCATAATGGTTCTACAAATTTAAATTCCCACCAACAGAGTGCACATCCTCACCAGCATTGTTATCTTTAGACATTTTGATAGTAGCATTTTTTTTTTTTTTTTTACTGTGGTCATGATGATTCTTCATTGTGGCTTTGATTTGCATTTCCCTGATAATTAGTGATGTTGAACATTTTTTCATATACCTGTTGAGCACTTGTAAGTCTTCTTTTGAGAAATGTCTCTTTAGATCTTATTGCCCCCTTTTTTAAAATCAGGTTATTTGGGGTTTTTTGCTATTGAGTTGTTGGAATTCCTTATATATCCTGGATGGATATCAACCTCTTGTCAGAGGTATATTTTGCAAATATTTTCTCCCATTCTGTAGGTTGTATCCTCAATCTGTTTATTGTTTCATTTGCCATGTTGAAGTTTTTTAGTTTGGTACAATTTTATTTGTCTACTTTTGCTTTTGTTTCCTGTGCTTTGAGGGTCTTGTCCAAAAAGTCCTTGCCCATTTTAATGTCCTAAAGTATTTTTTCTATGTTTTCCTCAAGTAGTTTTATAGTTTGAGGCCTTATATTTCACTATACACATTTTGAGTTGATTTTTGTAACTGATGAATGATTGGAATATACTTTCATCTTTGAGTATGTGGATATCTAATTTTCCCAGCACTATTTATTGAAAAGATTGTTCTTCAATGTGTGCTCTTAGCTGGCCACAGATGTGTGGGTTACTTCTAGGCTCTCTGTTCTGTTCCATTAGTCTACATGCCTGTGTTTATACCATACTATTTTCATGATTACAGATTGGTATGTTTAAAGTCACATAAGGTAATGCCTCTTGCTTTGTTCTTTTTGCTCAAGACAGCTTTAGCTATATGAAGTTTTTGTGACTCCATATAAATTTTAGGATTTTTTTGTAGTTTTTTCAAGAATGACATTGGTATTTTGACAGGATTGCACTAAATCTATAATCACTTCAAGAAGTATGCACTTTTTAATAATATTGAATCTTCCAATCCATAAATACATAATTTTCAGTGTACAGATCTTTCACCTCTTAGGTTAAATTTATTCCTAGGATTTGTTTTCTTTTGTTTTTTCATTTTGTAGCTCTTTTAAATGGGATTTTTATTTTGATTTCTATTTTAGTTCACTTGATACTGGCATACACCAATGCTACTGTTTTTTAGCTTTATTTGGATCCTGCAACTTTGATGAATTCATATATTAATTCTAATAATCTTTTGGTAGATTACTTGGAATCTTCCAATTATAATATTCTAAATATACATAATATTATATCATCTATATATTATAACACATATAATATATAATATTATGTTATCTATAAAGTGACAATTTGACTCATTTTTCCAAATTTGATAGGCATTCTTTCTTTCTCTTCCCTGATTACTCTGTCTTGAACTTCCAGCACTGATGAGAGTAGGCATTCTTCTTGTTCCAGATCGTCATCTTTTCTGCATTCAGTATAATGTCAGCTATTGGCTTATTAAAAATGGCCTTTATTATGTGTTTTCCTTCTATACCTAATTTGTTTAAAGTTTTTATCAAGAAGGAATATTTAATTTTATCAAATGCCTTTTCTTTATCTCTCAAAATGATCATACCATTTTTGCTCTTCATTCTGTTGATGTGGAGTATCACATTTTTTATTTGCATATGTTGAACCGTTCTTGCATCCTTCATATGAATCCGACTAGATCATGGTGAATAATCTTCTAATGTGCTATTGGATTCAGTTGGCTAGTATTTTGTTTGGAGATTTTTGAGTCTATATCACCAGGCTTATTGGCCTGTAGTTTTCTTTCCTTCCTTCTTTTCTTTTTATTTTGTTTTGTTGTATTCTTACCTAGTTTGATATGAGAGTGATACTGGCTTTGTAGAATGTGTTTGGAAGACTTTATTTTATTCATTTTGGAATATCTCAAGGAGAATCAGCATTAACTCTTCTTTAAATGTTTGGCATATTCCAGTAATAAAGCCCCCAGATCCTGGGCTTTTGTTCAATGAGAGATTTTATCTTTATTACTGATTTAATCCTGTTTCCTTTCTTTGTTGTTATCGTTGTTGTTCTATTCATACTTTTTATTTCTCCATGATTCAATCTGGGTAAGGTGTATATGTGTAGGTGTTTGTTAATTTCATCAAGGTTATCAAATTTATTTGCATATAACTAACATATTGCATAGTGAACTCTTTGTGAGCCTAATCCAACAGAAGACTTGCACCCTGACTTTACACGTGAGCCTCTGGCAACTATTATAATCTCTTCTCTAAGCTCTTTTTCTTTATACACACACACACACACACACACACACACACACACACATTATACTGATTCATATCCACATATTTATATTCTTAAAAATTTTGTTTTTAGATTTTTTGGGGGGAGGGGGTTCTAATGCATTTTTAAAATACATCATTTCCTACTGAGCATTGTAGTGCTTGCCTGTTATTCCAAAAACTCCTGAGGCTGAGGCAGGAGGATTGCAAATTTGAGACCGGCCTGGGCAGCATAATGAGATCATGTCTCCAAATAAAAATTAAACTGGGGATGTCACTCAGTAGTAAAGCACCCCTGGGATAAATTCCAGCCATAATAATAATAATAATAATAATAATAATATTATTATTATTATTTCCTAAACCATTGAAATTAGTCACAACCTTAAACCATCTCAGATTCCCTAGTACCCATCCCTGTAATAATGTCAGTCTTTGAAGATAATATTCTAATACCTCATATCAAAAATATCAGGAATGTACATTTTATATCAAGAAAAAACTGCTCATTAAAAAAAAGAGAGAGAGAAAAAGTAAGTGTGTGCTTTTTAGCTTACCTGTATCCATCATAATAGTTAAAACCATACCCAAGACAGAGGAGAATGCCAACAAATTTTCTTTATAAGATAATTTTCATCCACAAAAGATTTTAGATGAAGTAAAAAAAATACATTGATTTTTCAAATAAGGCTTTTTAGACTTGAAGAAAATTTATAGCTTTATTCAGATAGTTCTTCCTTAGGTTTAGAAAAATGAGGGAGGGAAAAACTAACTTCATATCAGTACATTTGAAGTCATGGACAAAATGCCTTCTAAAACTTCAGGAGACAATGCTATTAGCCAATTGAACCTACTCACTGTGGCCAATTATACTGGTGCTCAAAATACTTTCAGTCTTTCCTCGTGATGCCCTGTCCCTAAGGGAGAATTGTATGTTCTCAACTGTTCAAATAAGGCATGATCTCTGGACTTTTCTTGATCAATGAAATGCAAACTGAAGACTTATGTCCTCTTCCCCTGGCAAAAACTTTCCAAGCCACCATATTGTTCACCAGGAGCTGTCTCCCTCAGCCGTTGATTGACAATGTTACAGTCAGAGATGATGGGAAAGGGCTACAGTTGATCCACAGACAAAGAAAGTGTGAACAAAACGTAAATCTTTCATTGCAAGTCACTGTAACATAAAGGTCATTTGTTATTACAGCCTAACCTAAACTACCCCAAAATAGGAGGAAGTTTCCTTCTCAACTATGGCAAAGATGACACTAAAGAGTAGAACTTCAGAAGTACACTCCCAGTGAAAGCTAGGTTAAAGCTAAGGATAGCCACAATCAACAATATTATCTAACAGTGTACTGGAGGTCCCAGTTAGCACTACGGGCAAGAATAAGAAAATAAAAATACAGTACGTAACGGAGGACTGGGATTGTGGCTCAACAGTAGAAAGCTCACCTAGCACGCATGGGGCCCTGGGTTCGATCCTTGGCACCACATAAAAATAAATGAATAGAATAAAGGTATTATGTCCAAATACAACTAAAAAAAATAAATATTAAAAAAAACACATAACAGATGAGAGAAAGATTTTTTTTTCTTTTTTGGGGGTGGGGGTGCGGGGATTAAATTCAAGGCTACTTTACCTCTGAGTTACATTCTCTGCCCCTTTTCTTTTTTAACTTTTTATTTTGAGAGGAGAACTCACTAAATTGTAGAGACTAGACTTGAACTTGTGATTCTCCTGCTTCAGTTGCCTGAGTCATTGGATTACAGACATGTGCCACTGAGGCCAGTGAAGATTTAGTTTTTCATATGTAGATTATTTCTCTCTCCCTTTATATATACATATATGTGTGTATAAATACTACACATATATATAAGAAAATACATATTTAAAATAATATACCCAAACTGCCATTGTAAAAAAAAAAACAAACCTGAAATTCAAATACTACAATTAATCATAGATTTCAGAAATATTGCTGAATTACGGTCAACATAAAAAGCAACGCAGAATATCAATTGCATTCTTATACAACAATAGCAAACAGCTAGAAAATGAAAATTTTCCAAGTTTCTGTTTATAATAACAATAATAAGTTACCAGAAATAAATATAAGATGTCATAAGTAATGATAAAATATTATTGAAAGGTTGAAGAAGACTTAAATAAATGGAAATCTACATCCCTAAATGAACCTGTGAAATCATTAAATTACATTCAAACTTACTGGTCAGTTTATTCAAGTTAACAAAATCAATTTTCAAATGTATAAGAATGAGAAAAGACTCAAGAATCGTAAATATAATATTGGAGAAAATAATAAGATTAAAAATAAATACAATACAATACCAAAGAAAAATAATATGTATACTATAGAGATTTCTTGGCTAACTATAAAGTAAAAACAATTGAGACAATGTGGTATTGGTGCAGGAATTTAAGGGGAAAAAGGGGAGAGGAAGTGGAGGAAGAGGATAAAGTCTAGAAAGAGACATGCACATATGAAAACTCCGTGTATAACAAAAATTGCTATAGTGGCTGAATATCTCTAGTTCTTCAGGATAGAAGCAGTAAGTTATTAAGGAAAAGATTGTAAATTAACCTATAAATTTAAAACTAATGTAATCAAAGGACACTGTGAAAGAGAGAAATAAAAAGAGAAGAAAGGGAGAAAACTGAGAAAGAATATTTAACCTGAATATAAGCAGCAGAAAATTAGCAACAAAGATATATAATCACACATAACTAATTAAAACAAGTACAAGCCAATAAAAATTATCAAAAAACAGAAAGTAAATTCCTAGAAAATGAAAATAGAGGGGCCAATAAACATACGTAGATATGATAAAACTTAATTAGAGAAATACAAAGGTAAATAAGATTTCCACACCCCTCAACTTGGCAAGTTTTAAATGCCTGATAAAAGGGCAATGTAAGGTTTCATGTATTCCTGGAGGTAAAATGATGCAATTGCTCTGGAGAGCAAATTTGGTCTTATCTACTAAGATAGAGATGTACATTCCCAACTTTCCCACCTCTGCAATGCCTCCCACAACAACTGCCTCATCTCCTGGTGTGGATGCCTCCATCTTGGGACACTGTTGCTGCCACCATCACCATCTCAAGATTCACCACCCTCTATCTTGGGACACTTGCCAGGGCCTAAAGGCCTAGTGTCATGCTGCCGGCAGGTTTTACTCACCAAAATCTTGGGACATGGATGCCTCTTTCTGGAGACAAAAACCAGGGCCTGGAGATACATTATCAAGGCTTCTATAGGTTTGACTATACCTTAGGTCTTCCTGCTAAGTGTGCTGGTAGTTACATCTTGCTGCAAAGGCAGGAGAGAGCCAGGCTCTCCTCAGCTTTGTGAGTCCTGAAGCATGTGGAGATGAGCTGGACTGGCTACAGTGAGGGGAAAGTTAGAAACAGTGTGTGAGGACATCTTGCTCTTGGTTTCCCCAGCCAGCTAGTCCGGCACCCATCATGTTCCTGGGGCCAATTTGTGTTGATACTTGCTGTGTCATGACAACAATATGGTTCCTGGCTCCTCCCCGGTCTGGCATCCACCAATCCCCTGGTCCTTCCAGGTTCAGCCTCAGTCCCACACCCATCAGGGTCCTCTGGTTCCCCAGTCCCCAGTCTCCCAGTCCCTCTTTAGCCACCAACCCAGCCCAGTGTTTGCAGCTACATGGTCAGCTCACACTTTCAGTGCTTGGTCCTGATCTGCCTAATACAAAGCACCTCTCCACAACAGGCACACAGGTCTTGGTGCTCAGCCCTCAGGACTGCCTGGGAGAGAAGTACCTAACATCTAATAGGAACTATTTGGTTTAAAGTTGTATATTGTTTCTGTTGGGTACTGTTAATATTGATCTTTTCCTTAAACAAGAGGTACTGAAAATATTCAGGGACACTATAAGTCTATAAGGTAGAAACTGTACTATCTCAGATTCACACTTCTAGATGAAAGATACATGAATAACATGAAAAAAAAAAACAAGGGAACAAAGCACCTCAAACACACCAGGATGCTCCAATTATAGAGTCCATTGATGACACAGTAGAAGATGTTAGAGAAGGAGTTCAGAATGTATATAGTTAAACGAATCCATGGACATAGAGGATAAAGTCAGGAGTGAAATGAAAGATAAATTTCAGGAGGTGAAAAATCAATTTAATAAAGAGAGATTATAAAAAGAAATCAGGCAGCACTTCTCAAAATGAAGTAATCAGTAAACTGAATTAAAAATTCAATGGAAAGTATCACCAACAGACTAGACAACTTGGAAGACAGAACCTCAGACAATGAAGACAAAATATTTACTCTTATAAATAAGTTGACCACACAGAGAAGATGGTAAGAAACCATAAAAAGAACTTCCAAGAATTATGGAATAACACTAAAGGACCAAATTTGAGATCTATCAGAATACAGGAAGGTGTAGAGATACAAACCAAAAGGATGCACACAATCTTTTCAATGAAATAATATTGGAAATTTTCCAAAAACTAAAACTAAAGAATGAAATGAAAAATCAAATACAAGAGGATTATAGGACCCCAGATGTACAAAATTACAGCAGACCAACACCGAGGCACATTATAATTAAAATGCCTAGTACACAGAATAAGGATAGAATTTTAAAGACCTCAGGAGAGAAATATCAGATTACATATAGGGAGAAATCAATTTGAATCTCAGATAATGTCTCAACGCAGACAGTCAAAGCTAGGAAGTCCTGGAATAATGTATTCCAAGCTCAGAATGAAAATGGATGCCAACCAAGAGTTTTATATCCAGCAAAATTAAGTTTCAGATTTGAAGATGAAATAAAAACCTTCCATGATAATCAAAAGTTAAAAAAAATTCATAACTAGAAAGCCTTCACTACAGAACATTATCAGCAAAATATTCTATGATGAGGAAATTTTTAAAAGTGAAAACCAGCAAAGGGAGGAGCTACACTAAAGGAAAAGACAATCAAAGGAGAAACTAATTTAAATTAAAATCCAGAAATAAACCAAAGTGAATGGGAATATAAATCACATCTCAATAATAATCCTGAAAGTTAATGGTCTAAATTCAACAATCAAAAGACATAGACTGGCAAATTGAATATGCTGTCTCCAAGACACTCACTTCATAGGCAGACATTCACAACCTGAAGGTGAAAGGATGGAGGAAAAAACATATTGCTCACATGGACAATAAACAAGCAGGGGTTTTTATCCACATATCAAATAAAGTGGACTTCAAGCCAAAGCTGGTAAGAAGGGACAAAGAAGGACATTTCATACTGCTTGAGGGATTATACATCAACAAGACATAACAATCGTGACTATTCATGCTCCAAACAATAGAGCATCAGCATGCAACAAACAAACCCTTCTCAATTTCAAGAATCAAATAGACCACAGCACAATAATACTGAGTGACATCAATACACCTCTCTCACCACTGGATAGATCCTCCAAACAAAAACTAAACAAAGAAACTATAGAATTAAACAATATAATCAATTAATTAGACTTAACATACATATATGGAATATGTCATCCATCAACCAGTGAATACACTTTCTTCTCAGCAGCACATGGATCCTTCTCTAAAATAGACATATGCCACAAAACAATTCTTAAAAAGCACAAAAAATGGAGGTACTATCCTGCATCCTATCAGATCATAATGGAATTAAAATTAGAAATCAATAATAAAATGAAAATAGAAGCTACTACAATGCCTAGAGACAAATAACATGCTATTAAATAACAATTTGATAACAGAAGAAATCAGTGATTAAATAAAAAATACTTAGAGGTAAATGAAAACACCAATACAACATACCAAAATCTCTGTGTAGGAAGGCAGTGCTAAGAGGAAAGTTCATTGCATTGAGCTCATTTATTAAAAGAATAGAAAGTCAATGAATAAATGACCTAATATTACATCTCAAAGCCTTAGAAAAAGAAGAACAAATCAACATCAAAAGCAGTAGAAAACAGGAAATAATTGAAATCAATGAAATTGAAACAAAAGATACAATTTTAAAAATCAATTAAAAATTTTGGTTCTTTAAAAAAATAAACAAAATTGATAAATCCTTAGCCATGCTAAAAAAAAAGAAAGAGGGAGAAAACTCAAATTACTAAAATTTGTGATGAAAAAAAGGAAATATCATAAGACACTACTGAAATGCATAAGATAATTAGAAACTATTTTGAAAATTTATACTTCAACAAAATAGAAAATCTTGAAGACATCAGCAAATTTCTAGAGATATATGACCTACCCAAATTGAATCAGGAGGACATACACAATTTAAACAAATCAATTTTAAGCAAGAAATGGAAGATGCCATCAAAATCCTATGAACCAAGAAAAGCCCAGGACCAGATGAATTCTCAGTTGAGTTCTATTAGAATTTCAAAAAAAAAAAAAAAAACACTAATACTCTTCAAATTATTCCATGAAATAGAAAAAGAGGGAATACCTCCAAACTCATTCTATGAGACTAGTATCACCCTGGTACCAAAACCAGAAAAAGACACATCAAGGAAAGAAAACTTCAGATCAATATCCCTGATAAACATAGGTACAAAAATTCTCAATAGGATTCAAAACATATTAAAAACATAGTGCACCATGATCAGTGGAGTTCATCCCAGGGATGCAAGGTTTGTTCAACATACAGAAATCAATAAACATAATTCATCACATCAATAACCTTAAAGACAAGAATCATATAATCAGCTCAATAGATGCAGAAAAAATATCTGACAAAATACAGCACTCCTTCATGTTCAAAACACTAGAAAAACTAGGGATAGTAGGAATATATCTCAACATTGTAAAAGCTATCTATGCTAAACCCAAGTCCAACATCATTCTAAATGGAGAAAAACTGAAAGCATTCTCTCTAAAAACTGGAACAAAACAAGGATGCCTTCTATCACCACTTTTATTCAACATAGTCCTGAAAACTCAGCCAGAGCAATTAGATAGAATAAAGAAATTATAGGGATACAAATAGGAAAAGAAGAACTCGAACTATCACAATTTGCCAACAATATAATTCTACATTTAGAAAACCAAAATATTCCACCAGAAAACTTCGAGAATTAATAAATGAATTCACAAAAGTAGCAGGATACAAAATCAACACTCATAAATTAAATTTATTCCTATACATCAGCGATGAATCCAGTGAAAAAGAAATTAAGAAAACTACCCCATTCATAATAGCCTAAAAAAAATAAAATAAAATATTTGGGAATCAATCCAACAAAAGAGGTGAAAGACCTCTACAATGAAAACTAGAGAACAATAAAGAAAGACATAGAAGAAAAAAGACCTTAGAAAATGGAAAGATCTCCCATCCTCTTGGATACACAGAATTAATATTGTCAAAATGGCTGTACTATCAAAAGTGCTATACAGATTTAATACAATTCCTATTGAAATCCCAATGACATTCTTCATAGAATTAGAAAAAGCAATCATGAAATACATTTGGAAAAATAAGAGACCCAGAATAGACAAAGCAATCCTTAGCAAGAATAGTGAAGGAGGAGGCATCACAATACCAGACATTAAATCCTACTTCAGAGCCACAGTAACAAAAATGACATGATATTGCCACCAAAACAGAGATGTAGACCAATGGTACAGAATAGAAGATACAGAGACAAACCCACATAAATACAGTTATCTTATATTAGACAAAGTTGTCAAAAATATTCATTGGAGAAAAGATAACCTCTTTAATAAGTGGTGCTGTGAAAACTGGAAATTCATGTTACAAAATGAAATTAAACCCCTATCTCTCACCCTGCACAAAACTCAACTCAAAGTGGACCAAAGACCTAGGCATTAAAAAAGAGACCCTGTGCCTAATAAAAGAAAAAGTAGGCCCAAATCTTCACCATGTTGTCTTAGGAGCTGACTTGCTTAACAAGACTCCTACAGGGCAAGAAGTAAAATCAAGAATGAGTAAATGGGATGGATTCAAACTAAAAAGCTTCTTTACATTAAAGGAAACAACCAAAAATGTGAAGAGAGAACCTACAGAATGAGAGAAAATCTTTACCACATGCACTTCAGATAGAGCATTAATCTCCAGGATATATAAAGAACTAAAAAAAAAAAAAAAATCAACACCAACCCCCCCCCAAAACCCAATAAATAAATGGGCTAAGGAACTGAACAGACACTTTACAGAACAAGAAATACAATTGAGTAACAAATACATGAAAAAATATTTAACATATCTAGCAATTAGAGAAATGCAAATCAAAACTAAGATTTCATCTAACTCCAGTCAGAATGTCAATTATCAAGAATACAAGCAACAATAAATGTTGGCAAGGTTTAGGGGAAAAGGTACACTCATACAATGCTGGTAGGACTGTAAATTGGTGCAACCATTATAGAAAGCAGTATGGAGATTCCTCAGAAAACTTGGAATGGAACCACCATTTGACCCAGCTTGGTTTATATACCACTCCTTGGTTTATATCAGACTTAAAATCAGCATACTTCAGTGACACAGACACATCAATGTTTATAGCAGCTCAATTCACAATAGTCAAACTATGGAACCAACTTAGGTGCCCTTCAACAGATGAATGGATAAATAAAAAAGTGGTATATATAAATGATAGAATATTATTCAGCCTTAAAGAAGAATGAAATTATGACATTTGGTGGTAAATGGGTGGATCTAAAGGATACCGTGCTAATCAAAATAAGTCAATCCCAAAGAACCAAAGGCCAAATATTTTCTCTGACATGCAGATGCTAATTCACAATAAGGTATGGGGTGTGGGGTGGATGAATAGAGGTACTTTGGATTAGACAAAGGAAAGTGAAGGGGAAGTGAAAGTGAAAGTGAAAGATGAGGGGTTTGTGGGAGTAGGAAGGATAAAAAATAGAATGAATCAGACAATCAGACAATCAGATAATAGAATGAACTATTACCCTATGTACATATATGATTACATGGCTGATGTGATTGTATAACATGTACAACCAGAAGAATGAGAAGTTATACTCCATTTATATTTGATGTGTCAAAATGCTTCTACCATCATGTATAACTAATTAGAACATTTAAAAAAAAAAGATGTGGATTCCCTGTGTCCAGTCTCAGCAATTCCACTCCTAAGTATGTGCCCTGGAGAACACCCAGAGAACCACCAGAAAGGAACAAGAAAGATCACCATTGTTAATATTGATGTACCATTGCTAATATTGATGAGCCTGTCGTTTATAAAATGGAAATAATATCAACACCTGCCTCAAAGGGCTTTTGTAAGAAATAAATATATTTTGACATGTAAATTTTTAGAGAAGAACTTGAAATAGTGCAAGTGTGTAATATGTGTTAGCAGTTGTTAATGAATTCATTTTTAGGACTCGCTTTTCTTTATTTTAATTCCCAGGAATTACTGCACTAGGCTCAGAGCTAGAGATATTTTCTTTTGAAAGCTCTCTTTTCTCTATAACTCATTTAATGGGCTGTCCCCTAGTTCCTAGACAAGTGTACTTGCCATGTAATACAAGGGCAGCCAGGCCTGCTGGAATCTGGGTGGGGCTTGCACAACCTCTCAGGTCATGCTTATGCTAATCCTTTTGTCCAAAGGTGAACTGGCAGCTGTCCCATCATAGGTTATCCCCAGTGAGGTCTGCCAAAGTTCTCAAAATTATTTTGATCTATCACATCAACAGATGCTAAATCGGGCCAGTGGGCATTTTAATTTCACCCCTTAATGAGATTTTTAATTGTAAGATTCTACTCTCAATAAATGCAAAAGGGAAAAGAAAACAAAGAAAGGAAGATAGGAGGGAAGGAAAAGGAAAAAAACATAAGAGATTCCAAATGCTTCTTTTTTACTTTTTTGTTGGTACATTATAATTAAACATAATACATTCATTGTGACATATTCCTGCATGCACATAAAGCAATTTGATCAGTTTCATTTCCCAGGAATTTATCCCCATCCCCTCTTGCCTCCCTCTGATCCCATTCCTCTGCTGGTCTCTCTTCTATTTTCAGAAATTCCCTCTTTTTTCTTTCTTTCCTTTCCTTCTTTCTTTCTTCCTCCCCCTTTCTTTCCTCTTTAGCTTCCATATATGAAAGAAAACATATGAACCTTGACTTTCTGAGTCTGGTTTATTTTGCATGATATGACTCTCTAGGAAAAATGTATATAATTAATAACATAGAGAAATGTTGGTAATTTAGACATAAGCAAGTTTTGCTTTTTAAATAACAATGTAACTTTTTACAAAAAAATTTATATGCTGATATACTTTTATTTTATTCATTTATTTATATGTGGTGCTGAGAATTGAACCTAGTGCCTCACGCAAGCTAGGCATACACTCTACCACTGAGGCACAACCCCAACTCCTTGCCTTTTACCCTCATCTTTATTTCTTACTTCTTTTCTTTATTTGAGTAACTATTCACTTAACCCCAGAATCATTGATTGTCTGAGAAATTCTTTTCTTTCTTTCTTTTTTCTTTTTTGGCACTGGGGATTGAATTCAGGGGCACTCAGCCACTGAGTGACATACCCAGCCCTGTTTTGTATTTTATTTGGAGACAAGTTCTTACTGAGCTGCTTAGCACCTCACCATTGATGAAGCTGGCTTCGAACTTGCGATCCTCCTGCCTCAGCCTCTGGAAATTCTTAATCACAAACAAATTAATATTTAGAACTGATGGGTGCTAATATAATAAAGTGTCATATTTTTCAGCTACATAATGACATTTTTAAATGGCCCTCTAAAATAGATATAGTTTATTCGCCAATATTATATAAAAACTTATCCTTCCACTGGTGTAGATTTTAGTCACCCTGACCATTCAGTGTGGGAGAAATTCTGAGATAGTCGCCTTCCAGAACTCTAACATGTGGCATGAAATATCTGTTTTATTTGCCAAAACAGGTAAAGCTGGCTGGCTCTGAAAATACCCTCCATCCCAGCCCCGAACTGTTTTCTATATATTTACTAGAAGATATTAGCTTTATATGAACACAAAAGATGTATATTCTTCTTATTAGTAGCCAATATATGTATTTCATAAATATTTATAAAGCATTGTAATGTGCCAGGGAAATAACTAACTTTGTTTCAAATCCTTACTTGATTTCATCTTTATTCTGTATTTACCTATGTGATTCCCATTCTCACAACTATGACTTGCTGCTCTTCCTTCTCTCAGTCTTTCCCTACTTCCTCAACACACACACACACACACACACACACACACACACACGATGAATATAAGGTTGGTCTGGATGAAGTCATATGGGTTTCCTTTCTTCAACTAAAGTACAATCTGATTCTTGACTTTGAAGTCCAGGTTTTGAATAAGCAATGCATACAAATAACTTATTTTCCAGTAAATTTACTTTTAATGATTTTTCATTTATCTTTATCATCTTTTATGCCCAACATTACATAAGATTTTATAAAAATAACAGTTCTTTACATTGTTTAGAAACTTCTCATTTAAACACTTAATAGAAATTTTTAGTATAAGATAATATTAAAATAGTACAATGAAATAATAATTGTTGGTTTACTATGACTTCATAAGACCACTAAAATGCAAAAAATACATTTTGTCATTTTCAGTAAAAATGCATAGCATTTAAAAAATAATAGTAACCTCAGGATCTGGACCATTAATCTGATGGTCTCTATTCTTTACAAAATACTCAATTTTTTGTTTCCTTGCTCTTTGGAGACAAAGTATCTGAGTACTTTTTTCTTATTCTTTTTTAAAATATCAACACAGGAAAAGAGAACAATTCTTTGCTCTTATTGAGACGGTATTTTATCAGTTTTTTAAAATCAATGTTCCTTCCAACATATTAGGGTGACCTGGAATCCTGCCCGCTGCTTATTAGAAAGGCTGTTGCAATTTCCTCTTCCTTTGTCAAATCACATCAAACACTCTAATCATCTCACTACACTTTGGTCAGTTGAGCCTTCCTCATGCCCTTCAGCTATGTCTCTTCCCATGACCACTTGAATCCTTTTAACTTTATGCAGTTGTAAATGCTGAGTTATTTCTCCTTTCATCATAAGTCAGCTCCTCCTAGACTCCTCAATTGGCCCCAGACTCTCAGTTTGAACATTTTCCAATCAAATTACACAAAAATAGTAAAGTTGCTCCAGATTTGTTTAATAATGCTAACAAAGACACTGAATTTCCACTCAGATAAAGCCCTTTGCTAAGTAATTTTTATATACCTTGTTACCCAAACTCTCAATAATTCTATGAGGTAGGAAATTTACTAACAGGGAAACAGATCTAATGAGTGTAAGAATCAGGAACTTACATGTTATCACCTAGTTGGCAATTGGGACAGCAGCTAGTCAAAATAATCCCAAAGTCTGTGTTCTTCCTTAAACATTCATTAAATGATGACTGAGAACTGTCTGCAGCAGAATTGCTTGGAAAATTTAATAAAAATGCAGGCTACTGGTCCCTTTCCAGGCTGGATAAATTATTATCTATAAGGGAAAGAACCAGAAATAACACATTTTTAACAATACCTGCCCCTAAATAATCCTTAGGTATACTAAAGTTTGAAAATCACTAAACTGCAAGGCCCACATTCTGTGATACTAAGTACTTGATGATCTGAAATCAATCAAATCTACCATGAGGAAAATGTGTTGCTTTTGGTACTGTGCCTTCCACTTTTTAGTAAAAGGATCTATTAAAACACTAGTAGATATTAGTATTTTTACAACAAATTTGGGTGTTCCTAATACTGGCATTATGCAAACTTAGTGTGAGCCACCCTTGTTTGGTACACACTATAGTAAGGCCACTGCACAATTCTTACTAAAGAGTTGTTGGGAGGCTAATAATAGAATGTCTTAAGACTGTCTCTGATTAAAAATTATGTAAACCTCAGAATGTAGATTAAGAAACAAACAAACAAACAAACAAAAACCTCCTGTTCAAGATGTCCTGTTCTAGTTAATGAAAATAGTTGTTTAAACTAACTTCCAGAATTCTGTGGTAGTACTGACCACCCCGTCTGCAATCTCATAATATGATTGTTAAAAAGGTTTGCTATGAATCATTATCCAAAGTAACCAACTGCTAGAGAGACATGATTAATTATGTGCATAAATAAAATCACAGCTAACCAACAACAGCCTTTGGCCTAAAATAGTGGGAGAACTAATGGCCATAAAAGGTAAAATTAAAAAATGTTTCTTTCTTATTGGGGAGAAGGACATGAGAGTATTTTCCCTGTGGCATCAAAGGACTATGCAGCTGTTTCCCTTTAACCCTCTGCCTGGTTGTAACTCAGAAGCAATAAGCTGATTTTCAAGGTAATGGCAAAATTCTTCCTTAATCATTAGAAGTGCTAAAAATATCATGTTAAGAACTCGAAAAATTCTTCCAGCTCTGCTTACTTGCACAGTATCTTTCAGGCTAGGTTTTGTAATGGACAAAAAATTGAGAGGTATATATATGTATATTTTACACACACACATCCTTCTACTGCCTTTCTCTCTTATTTAGGACAACAATGCAAGATAATGAAGAAAGCTTCTCGTGCAGGAAAATGACCTTTAGGTGAGATGCAGCCAGGGTAGGCCGATTACCCAGTGACAACATGGGGTCCCCTCAGCCTCTCCTTAGGGGAAATCACACATCTGATCCTTGCAATTAAGCTTCTCCGTTAGGCAGCCAAGAGTTATCGCTAGCACCCCTTCTAAGGCATTTGTCTTTAGATGCTTTGCGGTGCTGATTGAGTTTCTACGCCTTCTTGCTTGTGCTGTGCAGGGACAACGGAACTTGAGCCCTTCTACCTTCTTCTTAGGAGCATAATGCGTGAAAATACACTATGATCATTATTGAATTTTAAGTCTCGTTTCATACTATTATCCCAAATGTGACTCTACTAGGAATTGAAATCATCTTACTTTTCATCTCACATCTAATTGACTACAATAATCATATAACTCACTGAAGGACTGCCATAGAGTTTGGTCTGTATTAAAGGTTTAGATTACCCCAGTTTATCTAAAACCCTCTTAATCAGTAGAGACAATTGTATTTCATCCTTTTGAATTTTCATAGTAATTTATCGTTCACAGAACTCTCTTGAGGTTTTTTGTGGGTAATTCTCCTTGGTTCCCTTTCCTTCCTCTCTGGGTCATAAACCATTTGTGGTTCTATGTTCCTTCCCCTACCACTTCCTCACAGAGGGCTCCGAAGCTTCAGGGAATTCTTGCCTCTTCCTTTGGACCTGTCTGTGATTCCCTCTTCTTGTGCTACAGTCACTGGCAGCTGCTTTGCTGATACATTTCCTTATTTTCCACTTTAACATCCAAGCAACCTCTATCTCCTAAGGTAATTTGACCAGAGTAAATGGTTGTTGCCCATGGGAAAAAAAACACCATTCCATTTGCTGAGAAGAAGCAGTGAAGTTTTCTGGGGTCAAAAACCCCAAAATTGAGGGTAAATGAATGAGTAATGTTTTTCAAACTTCAAGATTTCAGGGAGAGTTCCAGCAAATATATGTGATATAGTTGACACAGCACAAAATTTAATTAAATCAGTATAGTTCTGAGGTATGCATGAATAGAGAGATCAAAGGAACAGAAAAATCCCCAAATGGATCTTAGCAACAAGAAAAAGAATCATGAATCATAGGTTGAGGCAAAGCATGTCCAACATACTTGAATTTACTTACTAAGTGTTGATTAAAGGTTAGACTTAATAAATAAATACACACTCATTTAAACTTTGAAACGGAGTTTTCTAAAGTAAAAATGTGATGCTACTTTATTTTAACTCACCAAATAAGCAATAAAAATAATATTTTCAAGAACTCAATAAAATGGACTCTCAAACTAAACTTCTCAAAAATGATAATTGGCAGAGATTTTCTGAAAATAACTTGGCAAAGTATTTAAAAAAATATTTTCACATACAAAAATTTATTATAAGAAATATATAAAATATAAGATCAATATTGTGTGCAAAAAAGTTAGTACAATATTGCTTATAATAACAAAAATGGAACAACAAAAATCAAACAATTAGAGGATGGTTAAATTGTGATAGATTTATATAGTGGTATATTAATAACTAATAAAAGTATGGAATCCAATGTCAGAAAAGGGTTAACTTGGTTTAAATCTATACATTCCAAAGAAAAGATTGACACTGACTTTCTGGGAAATGATCCTTCATGTCTTACACCATCTGGACTGATTAGAGTGTCTTTGTTGACCTGGAGCCGCAGATGGTTAATGCTAACATGGGATTTAGGTAGATGAATTGGGCCTTGTGTTACCAGTTTGACTCTAACGAACTCTGGGATCTCAATACCTAAGTAAGTTACAAGGCACTCTGTGACTCCATGGCTGAATCCCATTAGAAACTCTGCACCTGAAGCTTGTTTGATTTTTCTTGGTTGGCAATATTGTGTTTATAGTGTTTCACATTGCTGGGAATATTAAGTGTTGGCGATACAACTCCACTGGGTAGGGTCAATTGGATGCTTGCACCTGCTCTCTCCCAGACTCTAGCCTCTGCATTCTCTTCTTTTTATGAGTTTAATCTGCATCCTTTTGCTTTAATAAAATATAACCATGAGGAAAATTACATTTAAAACAGCTTAAATGAAATGCTTCTCTTATAATGTTCATGGAGAAAAACCACAAACTGTTTGTACATAAGAACTCAACTTTATTTTTAAACAATCCCTCTTAAAAGTTTTCAAAGTATTATCCAATATGATAACTGGCCATCTTTAAGCAGTGGGATAATATGTCATTTATTTTTCTCTGACTCATTATCCTAATTAATACTTTCACATTTTTTTCATTAAAAACTGTAAACAACAACAGCAAAAACAGAACATGCAGATACACACCAAATAAAGGAAAATGTTTTTATTTTTTATAAGATCAAGAATAATATCAGTGGTTAAGCATCTCTGGATTTAGTTCCTGGTACCAAAAAAAAAAAAAAAAAAAAATCATTGAAAAGTGTAAGTAGATTTTTAGCTTGGTTTGGATTTGGAATTCTGTTTTAATAGTAAAAGATGTATAAAATATTTTAAATGTATAAAGCATAGGACATACATGAAACACATTAGTTATTGGTTTTGTGAAAATGGAAGGGAGGAGTAGCAATAAAAGAATAAATACGTGAATAAATAAAATACAAAAATAAACTGTTCTAATAATGTCATAAGATGCCTTCCTCCAATCATTAGCATTTATACTCCACACAGGATTTAAGAGAAAAAAAATATAACTTTAAGATTGTGTGTTTTGGTTTCATCATTTATTTTTGAAAGTTAATATCTACTTTTTAAAAAATTATGTCTGTAAACTACACATAATGTATCAAAATCCAATGCCCTTTTCCACTTACAGCTTTAAAGTTTCAAGACCAATTTCTGCCTCCTTGACATTTTCTTTCTCCTCTCTCCATTGACAGTGATGCACAACAAGGGATCAGCTCATGCAGCTCAGCAAAATGTGGAGGTACTTCTACAGTATAATCAAAAATGCCATGCATTAGTTTATCTATAGATTTATCAGAAAAATTTAGTTCTACCAGCACTAAATTTGCATAAAACGATCATTCCAATTGAGACTAACTTATCCACCTATGGAAATCATTTAAAATATCAAGGGTTAATTTGGTCTATATGGACTGAATAGAGACAGTAATAAAGTAAGAATCCTTTCATTTTAACAAAATCAGTTGCCTTGTTATTGTTGTAGTTTTAATGTCCTTTTTTACTTTTTTCTTAGATATAATTAACTTTCAGATGGCCTCTCCTTAAGATTATTGAACCAGGTGTGGTGGCCCACACATTTAATCCCAGTAGCTTGGGAGGCTGAGGCAAGAGGATTGCAAGTTCAAAAGCCAGCCTCAGCAACTTAGCAAGGTCCTAAGCAACTTGGGGAGAACCTGTCTCTAAATTAAATACAAAAATGTGCTGGGGATGTAGCTAAGTGGTTAGGCACTCCTGGGTTCAATCCATAGTACCAAAAAAAAAAAAAAAGAGCAAAAAAGTAATGATACTATCTTGCAAGTAACACAAAGCTCTTTCTGACATTTGTTTGTCAATCACAAATTTAGTTACTAACTTAGTGTTAGAACCAATGATCACTAGAACACCGTGAATACTTTAAATTTCATCAGAACTGAAGACAAATTATATTTGTGTCCCAGAATTTACAACTCTCTTCTTTTCTTTACTAGTAGCATCTTTTTTTTCTCACAACTCACTAGAAAATGTTCACGTAAGAAATAGTCACAAAATAAAGATGCTGTAAAGAGCTACTAAGAGAAACGGGGATTTTGAATTTCATTCAGTCCATTGCATGATTTTCATTTGTTCCACTTTATTTGGACTCTGGGTCTTTAAGCTGATCTTTACAGTCATTCCAAAAACATATTTGACTAATGTAAACTAAAAGTCCAAATCAGTGAATACTGAGCTACAGGGTTTGGTAGGAATTTGTGTTATATACAAATTAGGAAAGTAACTAATCATGTTTGACATTAAAATAATACAAAACAAAAGTTTAAAAATTAAAGCAATAAACTATTTGGAAACATAATACAACTTTAGGGTAAGCTTTAAATGTATCTAGAATAATTTATGCCAGGTAAGAAGTCAAGAATGTTAATTTTATTCCTCTTTTTTTTCCCCTTAGACAGTACGGTCTGGATAATTTTGCTTATCTGTGGAATATACCAGTTTTGAGATTGTCTTAGATACTGCCTTCATTACCACAAGCTATTTTACTCTTATTTACTCTATGGAAACACACACACACACACATACACACACACACACACATTCTAGGGAGATATATATATATATATATATATATATATATATATATATATATATACAAACAAACAAAGACATAGATATGTCTTTGTTTGTTTGTACATTTAGCTTTAATAAATTTCTTACAAGTATAATACTTTCTAAATAAATCAGGAAAAAAAATAGTTTTCATTGCTTTAGCTGCTCCTTGTTGACTACAGAGTAATGTCCACACCTTTTCAGCCTGACATTTAAGGTCCCGCACCAGAGGTTCGGAACAAAACCTTCCTTCCTTCAATTTTCTTTTTTCATCTTTGCAACTCATTTTTATTGTTTCTTTATAAACTTCCTCTCACATGGAGGAATATATTGTTATAATCATTAGCTTATCTCTTTTTTAAACTCTATGCTAACAGCAATGGAGCCAAGAGGAAGAAAAACATAAGCTACAATAGAAAGGCACTTAGAACCTGTTAAAATACTGATATCCTGGAATGTGCAACAATAAGCCAACAACAACGAAAAGTATACTGGCCCTTCCAAGCCTGGTCTATCACCAAATCACATGCTGAGCTAATGTCACCTTCCAGTGCCCTATTCCTCTGCTCCTGGGCTTGAGTCAAACCATATATCCCCCAAGCTAAGGACTGAAGGCCTAGGGCCCTAACAGGGATGAGGGGGGTGCTTGGGTCCAGGGTGGACCCAAAGAAAGAAGACCAGCTCCTTTCTACCTTGCTCACAGCCCCATCAAGGGGCAGAGCCAGCGTGGCCTGGCCCCATCAGGACTGGGGTTCTAAGACCAGCAGCAGGGACTGCCAGGTCAGGGTGACCCTTCTAGGACAGAAGGGCAGTCCAGGAAAGAGTGGGATCAGAACTGCTCAGAGGAACCACAGGGCTATGGAGGACCCCACTGCCATCTGGTGGCTCTTTTGTTCTATGGGTGGGGAATTGGAGGGGGTTAGCTATTTTGCAGCCTACAGCTGCTGGCAGGAAGGGAACAAAAGGCCCAGGGTTGGTTGAGTGGGACATGCTGGGATAGCCTAACTTCTGGAGATTGGGCAGTGGGATCAATAACCTATATCCTTGGCATACTCTGGCTCCTGCATAGTAGTTAGACCCTAGGGGAGCTGGCTGAGTGGGAGTCTCTTAGGATCAGGCTCAACTGAGAAAAAGCCAGAGGCAACAACATCCCAAGTCCAGCTCCTTCCTCCAGCCAGCTCTTCCCAGGCAGAGGGGCTGGGCCTGCCCGTAGCCATGCTTGGCTGCCCAGTTTCCCACAGACCCAGGCCTCAGTCAATGGCCAGAGAGCTCCCTCCACTTCCCCCCCTGCATGCTGTCTTGGTGCCTTAAGACCAGAAGCTGCCTCTTGCCTCAGTACCAGTGCCCTGTAGGCCTCTCCGTGAGGCCAGTCCCAGCTGGGATGACCAAGATGGAGCCTGGCCTGGCCCTGCCTGTTGGGCCTGGATTAAGTCCTAGCACCAGGGCTGTCCATCTGACACCTTCCCTCCCTGGCTCCATGTTTCCCATACGCTCAGGATGCCTGAGTCAGATCCTTCCAGGGTATAGGGGCAAGTGAGTGGTCAGCTGGCCCTTCACCTGGGAATGTTGCTGGCCCTCTGGCAGTGCAGTCTGATTCAGGCTGAATGAGGGATGACGGCAGCTGACCAAGCAGGCCTCCCTTCTCTAGCGAGCAGGAAGGCACCTTGTCATAGGGATGGGTGGGGAACAGCATGGCTTCTTCCTGTGGCTTAGCCAGGGTCTGCATCTTATCTTCTCTCCCTCCAGGGGGTAGGCCAGAGGGAAAGGGGTCTAGGGTGAGCCTGCATGGGTGCTATGGCCCGGTGGGGGCTCCTCACAGCACATCACATAAAGTTGGGGGTGGTCTGGACCAACAGGAGGGCAGATACTACTTTGCCTGCTCCCAGTGTTGGGACACGGGAAGCAGTCGCTGCTGGCCTCTGTGGCTGATAAGTTGGCAAGTGAGGGAAGACAACCTGCTCAAGTTGGCCCTGGGATGAAGGAGGCACCAGGGTGGGAAACCAAGGACTAAGGGTCCGGTGGAGGATGGGCAGAGGGCTCAGAAGCTGTGGGGCAGGGGCCTGAGGGTGAGCAAGGCCTCAGCACCCAAGAGCATGGTCAGGACCAAGTCCTCACTTGGGACCTGGGAAGGCAACAATGACCTTCTAGCACCATCCTTGCTGCCCAAGGACTGCATCTGGGACTGCAGCTTCCCAGGGAGCACAGACCACCAGGCCCCAGGGCAGTAGGACATTATTGCTATTTTGCAGAAGAGTTTCTGTTCCTCAGGGTGGGGCCAAGAGCTGCTGGCTGAGCTGTCATAGCTGGTAGGTAGGTAAGCAGGCTCAGTTCACTACAGCTGGTTTGAGTAGCACAGAGCCTGGTGGGATGACCACCCAGCCAGGAGTTAGTGCCTCTGGGCTGCTGGCTGCTGAGTTGACGCCTGTGGACAGGTCCAGCACAGTGCCTGGAAGCAGGGGGAGTCCATCGGGGCTTGGCCGGGAGCGGCTGCTCTCCGTCCTTTCGAGGGGAGTCTTGCAGCCCTCTGTGCCCAGGGCCCTCCTGGGCACTGACCCACGCCCTTTCTCCCCCTCTGCCTTGCCGCCAGCGGAGCCAGTGAGGAGGGAGACCACAGGCAGACCCAGTCCACCAGCCCCAAAGGGAGAGGGCAGCAGTGGGTTCTTGGCCAGATTGAGGGGCAGAACAGGACCTGGCAGCCCAGGGCCGATACCCCCACCACCCCCGCCACCCCCGCCATTGCCTCAGGCCAGGGCACTGAGGTCGAGGGGGCCAGGGGCCAGGGGCAGGGGCAGGCCAGGCAGGCTGGGGCCTCCGAAGAGGGCAGCAGGGTTGGGAATGATGACCTGAGCCCCACTAACATAGGGGCTGCTGTCAGGGGTGGGCAGTGGTGGTTTAGGGGGTGAGCGTAGCTGCAGGAGCTCCTGCTGCTCGTGAGACACGAAGTGGCCATGGGCTTTGATGTGCTTGCGCAGAGAGCTGGGGTCTGTGTAGCGCTTGTGGCAGCCAGGCATCTTGCAGTAGTAGGGTTTGTCCACGTAGTGGGTGCGAGTGTGCTTGAAGCGGTCACTCGAGTTGGAGTAGCGCTTGTTGCAGCCCTCATAGGGACAGACATAGGGCTTCTCACCTGTGTGGGACCGGTTGTGGATCTTTAGGTTCTCCAGGCGGGAAAAGCTCTTATTGCAGGTGGGGCAGCGGTGCGGCTTCTCGTTGGTGTGCGTGCAGATGTGGATGAGCATCTTGTACCTGGCGTTGAAGCCACGGCCATGGCAGGCACAGCCCTCCCAGTGGCAGCAGTACCCTGCATCCTTCTCAGGCTTGATGTGATAGTCATTGACATGGTCCACCAGGTCTTGCAGGAGCTCGAAGAGCTGGTTACACTTGGCCCAGCGACACACCAGCTGCTTGGGCAGGGGCAGCTCTGGCGAGAGGCACTTGTCCTTGGAGGGTGTGAGGAAGGAGGAAGCAGGCAGATGCAGGGCCCCCCCAGAGCCCAGGGGTAGGAAGAACTGGAAGGAGCTGGGGACACTGTCCAAATATCGCAGTGGCTGGAAATCCTGTGCTTGTGACCTTATTTGGAAATGGGATCTTCACAAATGTAATCAAGTTAAAATGAGGTCCTGCTGGATTAGGGTAGCCTAAATTCAGTACCGGGGCAGTGGGCACTGGAGGCAGGTCCCCATTGCCCTGGCGTTCCGGGGAGAGTGAGCTGCTGCCATTGGGGGAGTCCAGTCCAGACGGTGGTGACAAGCTGAGGTCCACCAGAGGGGCTGCAGAAAAGCGTCCATCCACCTTCTCAGGAAACTTGGGGTTCAGCAGGAAGCCTGAGGGTGGGGAGCCTGGGGAGCCAGGTGTGGGGCTATCATCCACCAGGCCCAGCTCCCTGTGCAGAGTGCGGTGCCGGACCACACCCAGCACCCTCTCCCGCTTCTCTCTCGCCGCTAGGAGCTTGGTGATGCTCAGCTTCAGGTCTAGCGGCTCGTCCAAGGAGTGCATGGTGATGGGGTGCTGGCGTTGCAGGCAGAAGGGGGCACCCAGCTGATCTTTAGGCAGGAACCTCGGCGGCGGGGGCGGTCGTGCTCGCAGCTGCGGGCTCCGGCGGTCGCGGGCGGTGGGGGGCGAGCGAGGCAGAGGCCGGGGCGGGCGGGGGCCGGCGCGAGGCTCACGGGGCGCGGGCTCCCCTGGCACGGCCACCCGGCGCCCGGCCGCTCCGCCACATCTGCAGCTCGGGCAGGGAAGGTGGCCGCGGCGGCCCGGCAGTGCGGGGATGTCTTAGAGAGGTAGGGAGGAAGGAGGAGGGAGGCGGCGGGAGGAGGGACCGGCGGCCGCGGAGGAGGGCGAGGAGGAGGGGCGCGGGGGGCGGCCTCCCTCCCTCGCGCGCCGGTTCGCCAGCTCCCGCCCTCGCTGCAAACCCCTCTCGCCGCCGCGGCCCCAGGCCCGGGGCGCCAGCTGCCTCCTTCCTTCAATTTTCGTACATCTTTTCAGACAATCAAAAATCCTCCCTCATTCTCCTCTCCCTTCTGCCCGTATTCAGATCTGGATCATCCTTCAGCAGAATATTGTAATAGAACTATAATTTGGATCTGGGATGTCGCCTAATGGCACATGCATTAAAGGCTTGATCTGCAACTTGGCACTATTGGGAGGTGGTACAAACTTTAAGAAGTGGGATCTAGTGTGAGATTTTCTGGCCTTTGGGGACTTGCCCTTGAAGGACCTTGAAGGACACTGTGGGACATTGTTCTTCCCCTTTCTCTTTCACTTTCTGACCATTAGATGAATAGCTTCCCCCTACACCTGCCCCTCACTGGGGATTAAACCCAGGGACACTTTTACCACTGAACAGCATTCCCAGTCCTATATTATTATTTTAACTTTGCTATGTTGCTTTGGGCCCTGCTAAATTGCTGAGACTAGCCTGGAACTTGCAATCCTCTTGCCTTAGCCTCCCACATTGCTGGGATTACAGGCAAGCACCACCATGCCTAGAGATGTAAGCAGCTTTTCTTTGCCATGTGTACCCCACCATGAAGTGCAGCCTCACCACAGGTACAAAAGCAATTGAGCCAACCTTTACTCTGTATAAAGTTATTATCTCAGGTATTTAAATAACGACTGAGAACTAACATTACTGGCAATCAAAGTATGAGCTAACAGGATGAATGGCAGGAATAAAACAAAAATAAACAGACTTAGAGGTCATTTCTAGGTTTCTTTCCTGGAAAGTCCAAAGGTATAGAAACAAACTATGAAGGGAGAGAAGAAGGAAAACCAAAAAGTGAAAAATGATAATACTGTCATTTTGAACTATTTGAATGCTTCAATTTTGCATATATTGTAATCTATGGTAAGAGCATTTGTATCTTCTTTTTTAAAAATATTCTTTATATGCTTCAGTGGTTTTCTTAGTGATAGGTAACTATTAGGCACACAATAAATATTTGGTGAATAAATGAGCAATGCCAATTTTTCACTGACTTATCATTTTATTGATATCTCTTTTATTTAAAAATGTCTATAAATCTTGACACTTATAGTATAACCTAACTCAATTAGCAAAAGTTGAGAAGACTAACAATATCAAATATTAGAGAGGAGAAGGATCAACTGCAATGCATACATGACAGAAAGTGTAAATCAAAATGACCACTTTGGAAAAGAGTATGGTCAATTGCAATGATGAGTTTTTGGTGTGCATTATATGGTATGTTTTAGATCTTAAATATATGTTACACCTAGTCTTATGTAGCAATTATTATTTTTAATGATTATAAAGCAAAAATGTTCAAAAAATTTGTAGGCTGATTCTAAAGTGTGTTTCAGCATGGGATTCAGATTTTTGCTTTTTATCCTATTATACAGCCTACAAATAACTTTTTAAGGAGAAAAAAACACTGAGTTATACATAGACATAATTTGTAGGTCTTACCCTAGAGAAATGGCAATGTTAATAACAACTAATAGCATCATATGACAGTAGGACATTTAAGATTATAATGACTTTGCTGGATTCATTTCTTGTTTTTACTTCATTAGCTTTTTTTCCTCATCAAAGTACTCTGAACAATGAACTTAGTTTGTCCAGCATATGGGAAGAATTAGACAAAAAATCTTTTATTTCACATTGTCATGCCCAAAACAATCTTTTTGTTTAGCCAGAATACTGGCTTTGTCCTCAAATTTACCAGGGACAAGCAGAGGGGGTGGTTTGTGATAAATATCAATTCAAGTGTTTTTGTTTAGTTTTTCTATGTAATTTTGCAGCATTTTTCTAGAACTTTATGTGGTCTGATTGTGACACAAAACATTTGCTCTTTGACTCAGTATGATCAGCCGAAACTATTGACCTAGATATTGAGCCCATTATTTCTCATCTCCTTTTAAGAGGTTTTGTCACTAAGCTATAAGGTCCATCTAATTCACCTTCCTGGAGTGTCCTAGCCCATGAGCCATTATACCTGCCAAGCTTTCTTTGTATATCCATCTGTCTCCCTTAGGAAATCACTCAACAATAACATTTCACTATCATATAACATGAAAAGCAAAGCTCTTTTTAACAATGTAACACTTTTAGTGGCAATGATCGTCACATCCATGAATTTTAAATATCCATTTTTCTCTTTATAAATGTAAGTTTTGTGTCCTCACATTCTTTGGGCGATATCTGAAGATTTTTCTGTTCCTAAAATCAGTGAATAGCTGAGAAAAACATTTTCCAACAATACAAATCTGCCACAGTTACTTAGGAATTAAAAGAAATTCAGAGAAATTTCTACTTTATTAACATATCAAAAAAATTTTTTATTCACTGTAGGAAAGAAATCAATACAAGAATTGCAAAGAAATCTAGCAAGTAGGAGTTTACCTAGAAATGTAAATATTCTAAATGTCTTGTAGAGTCCTGTTTCTTATAATTTCAATGCCGTGGTCCCATCATCATCTCTCGCTTTGTCTCATTCAAATGACAGAAGTAAAGTGAAGATATTAATTCTACAAGTTAACAAATGAAAAGTCAATAAATGTTTCCTGAATAATATAGTAGGATAAAAAAAAATCTGAATCCTATGCTGTAACACGCTTAAGAATCAGAATTTTCTTTAAGAAATCCTGCCATGAAGACTCCTATCTCTAGCATCTCTGCAACCAATAAACATTTAGCCTCCAAAAATAGAAAACGCATCACCACCAAGGGAGGCCTATTCCATCATTAGCCAGCTCTACTGGTTAGAAAATTATGTTAGAATTCAATTTACTACTTTGTAGCTTTCCTACATTTGCTCTGTGTCTGTCTATTAGAACAACAAGCCCATCCTTAGATTTACTTAAGGATTTTGAATGCCTATTTAAAATATCCCCTTAGGGGATGGGGTTACAGTTCAGTGGTAAAGCATTTGCTTAACATGTGCTAGGCCCTGAATATGATCCCCAGCACTGCAAAAAATTAAAATATCCCCTTTTACTTTTTTACTTCACTAAAACATTTCCCAGAAGACAATTTTCAGTCTTTTTTCTCCAAAGAGGTTTCCAAGTTTTCCTACAGCATAGCATTTTGTCAGTGTAACACTAAAAATATGGTACTTAGAAGCAGATGTAATATTTTGGATGTTAGCCATTTTATATACCATAGACTTTAAATTTCTATTACTGCAACCAAACACAATTCTAATGCTTGTATAATTCAAGGATTGTTCATTTAGCAAATATTTACCACTGGGCATGGTGTGGTATGCCGGTAATCTCAGAAACTCAGGAGGCTGAGGTAAGAGGATCACAAGTTTGAGGCCAGCCTCAGCAACTTGGTGAAGCCCAAAGCAACAAGACTCCATCTCAAAATTAAAAATTAAAAGGGCTGTGGTGTAGCTCTATAGTTATAAAACCTCTGGGTTCAATGCACAGTATAAAAAAATAATTCACCAAGTACCTACTAAATGCTAAGTTTTAGGTAGGCCTTGGGAATTTAAAATCAAAGAAGGCTTCCTTCCTTCCGTCCTATAGCTGTATTACCCTATTAAGTCATGAGGGTTTATAATTAGTTAAAACTCCATCTCTTCTGCATTTGTATTTCTTCAAGCTGATCACTACTATCTATTGCTATGCAGAGAAATTTACCTCCCAAACTGTGAAGTTCACTGACTTTAATCACAATGTTCCTTTTTTAATGGGAAATTTTTATTCTCCTTTTCCAAACTATATAGTCTGCTTGTTATCCCTTTCAACTTGTATGAGGATGAGAAAAAAAAAGTTGTATTTTTTTTTCTTGAATGACCTTTGCAAATAAGACATTTGGGACAGACACCTCTCTGCTCTCCTTAAGTCATGGTGGGCACAATGGGTATTACCAGATCAGAACACATCACTGCTGTCACTTACCCAACATTGTATCAATTGCTTCACAAATCATATCAAGGGATTCACCAATTATACCAAGAGCTTTACTCAGGATACACTGTGAGCATGTTTTTCTGATTTACCATGTTAAAGATTCCATTATGAATGAATATAATGGAATATATAATTTATGTCTTGTTCTCAGTAAACTCATATTGTGATGTCAAGTTCTCCAAAGTTCTTCTAAATATAAATGTTTTATTACTTCACTCTATAATTTTTCTAGGTAATGAGATTATGTTTTCAGGTCTATTGTTTCCAAGTTCCCTCTTTTTATCTTCTGGAAATTAAGCAATTGACTCACAGTTTTCTGTCACTTTTCATCCCCCATCCTTCCCCTTTCTCCCAATTAGCACGAAAATAATGATTCTTCCTATCAAACTAGGCACTTACTAATGCTAAAAATGAAGACAGGCTCACAGAGAGAACAGAAATGGCTGAAAGGAGATGCTTCTGCATGGTGCACACCTGAGGTTTTCAGATTCCTTTCAGTTCCCTTATGATTCTTTAAATGAAAGAATACTTTCTACTACTTAATGGTAGTCCAATGACTGAAGCAGACATGATTGAAATGCCTCTGGTTGCAAATAAGGAATACATCACATGGTGGTGCATGCCTGTAATCCCAGAAGTTTGGGAGTCTGAGGCAGGGAGATCACAAGTTCAAAGTCAGCCTCTGCAACTTAATGAAGCCCTAAACAACCTAGCAAGACTCTGTCTCAAAATAAAAATAAAAAGGGCTGGGAATGTGACTCAGTGGGTAAATACACCTGGATTGAAAGGAAGGAAGGAAGGAAGGAAGGAAAGAAGGAAGGAAGGAAGGAAGGAAGGAAGGAAGGAAGGAAGGAAGGAAGGAAGGGAGGGAGGAAGGAAGGAAGGAAGGAAGGAAGGGGAACGGAAGGGAAGGGAAGGGAAGGGAAGGGAAGGAAGGAAGGAAGGAAGGTAAGAAAGGAAGGAAGGAAGAAAAGAAAGAAAGAAAGAAAGATTTTCTACATACTTTTAATGTGTGCATGAATCTCACCTGAGGATCCTGTTTAAACTGCAGATCCTAGATCAGTGGGTATGTGGTAAGCCAAAGAATCTGCCTTTCCGATGATCTTCTAGGTTGATGCCCAGATTTTCACCCACAGACTACACAATGGGGCAGTTATGGGATATTGGCAGCCTCTCAAAGCTGGAAAACATGAGGATCCAGTATTTATTTATTTATTTTTATACTGGGAATTAAACCCAGAGGTGCTTAACCACTGAACCACATCCCAAGCCCTTATTTATATTTTATTTAGAGACAGGGTCTAGCTAAATTGCTACGATGGCCTGGAACCTGCAATCCTCCTTCTTCAGCCTCCTGAGCTGCTAGATTAGAAGCAGAACCCAGTTTTCTTCCACAGCCTACACAAAGGAACGCAGTCCTACCTGTATCTTGATTTTAACTCAGTGAGACTCATTTCATACTTCTACAGAGCTGTAAAATTGTTTTAATCCAATATATGTGGTAATTTGTTATAGAAGCAATAGAAAACTAATAGATTCTCCATACTAGTGTTTTCCTGAATAAAGAGCTAACTCAAATTGTCTACATAATATCATGGGTTTCTCTTTTTAAAAATTATATAATGTTTGAGTGAAACTTTTGTCCTCTGAATTGATACTTCATTTTCAATCTTCAAAACTATAAGGAAACTCATTTTATGTAAGAGTCAGTGGTGTATGTGTATGACAATATAGTATACTTTATTGCACTAACTGAGCATCTGGAATTTGTTTAAAAAGTACTCAAAATTGATGGCTTTCATTTTTATTTTAGAGTAAGATTTACTACTTAAACTAATTAAGTAGAGTCCAATTTTTAAGTGTGAAATTTTGTTGGTTTTTTTAGGTGTTCAAAATGTGTCACCATTTGTGTTTAAAAAAACTAATTGAAAACCTATGGAATTATTTTTTTTGTTAAAATTTTTATCCTTGTGGTATTTAAAGAAAGTTCTGCCACATTTACCACCAAATAAGTTTAAATGTCAGCATAATAACTTTTTAATAAACTCTAAATTAGTTATAATCTTGGTTGGAAGAAATCAGTACAAATATTGCAAAGGAAAAACATCAGGAATTGGGCCCCATACATGCACAATCTTTAAACTCCCAGAGAAGGGGGAAGGGATGTCAATAAAAGTATTCTGAAATTTTATGTTTCTAAATAATGGAAGTTTCATCATGCACCAAAATGAAAATTACCTAAAAATAAGTGCACATAATTTGATGGCAAAATATCTGCATCTCAAGTATGAAGTTGCTAAAGAATATAAAAATATGTTTACATAAAGATAAATATAAAGACTTATAAATGAGCTTAATCTATTCAGATATAGTGGCCTCTTCTTTATACAACATTCAACAATCTCTGTTCTAGAAAGTTGACCCCAGGAAGCAAAAGGACTAATTTTCAATGTAAAATGTTCAACAATAAAGAATATCACACTGTCTGTTTTCATCTCCCAGTGGGAGAGGAGATCAGAAAAAAATGTGAGATCAGAATGAGAAGAGCCTCAGTGGATGCCTAAATGGAAAGAAAATCAGAGAAGGGTTCCTGTATCACAATAAAGCAATAGTTAAAGCAGCATGGAACTTTCATCATCAGAGGTTTGAAGTTGCAAACAACAGAAACCCACAGCGACTTTTCGAAAATAGGTATTATTTGAGAACTTACAATGTTGTTCACAATTTTTTGCATTGGAGAGAGGAGGAAATGAGGGCAACAAAGCAAGGCCAAGTTCCAGAACCAGTTCATAAAAGTCACCACTGCTTCTGTCACTAAACATTGGAGACAGGTCTGCCATAGCTTTTGGCACTGAACATCGAAAGCCATAGTAATACTGCTATAGTAATACTGTAGTAAAGCCATAGTAACACTGCTAGAAACAGTATTACTGCCACTTCTGCTGACACTATTCATCTCCAAAATGGATTTTCTCCAAATCTTACTCCTTTGAATCAGTAACTTCTTATTCAAAGTCAGAAGAGGATATCATTCCAACCAGACTGGCAGTCATCAAAAATACAAATAATAATTAATGTTGACAAGGATAGGGGTGGGAATGAACTCTTAAACATAGTTGGTCAGAATACAAATTAGAACAGCCACTATGGAAATAAGTATGGAGTTTCCTCAAAAAACTAAAAATAAAATTACCATGTGATCCAGCTATACCACTCCAGACATTTACACAAAAGAATCAAAGTCAGTATACTTTACAGATACATGCATACCTATGTTTATAGTAGTACAATTCAGAATAACCATGATATGAAATTAGTCTAGGTATCTGTGAAGAAATGAATGTATAAATAAAATATGATGTATATATACATAATGGTATTTAATTCAACTGTAAAGAAGAATGAAATCCTGTCATTTACAAGAAAATGGATGGAGATGAAGACCATCGTGCTAGGCAAAATGTCAGATTCAAAAGTATTGTATATTTTCTCTCATATGAGAAATTTAAAGGAAGAGGTGAAGGAGGACATCATGAATGTAAAAGGGAAACTTACTGTAGAGAAAGGGGAGGCATAAGGGAGAGTAAAAGGTGGTAGTAGGAAATTAATCTGATCAAACTATGTTATAAGCATTATGAATATGCCACAATGAAATGCAATATTCTGAATAATTAATATAAACATTAAAAAACTTAGAAGAGGTTGTGTATTTGTCTAGGTTGTAGAATAAAGGTTATGTGCTCACATCATATATAAAAAGTACTCTGGGGATACAAATATCAAGTATGAGAATATCTATTATATAAGACAGACTCTATCTCTCACCTAAACTATAGTTATCCCCTTGTTATCCACAGGGATTGCTTCCAGGACACCTCTATACATAAATCCCACCTTCCTGCCCCCTGTGGAGCCCAAAATTTGTAAATGCTCAAGACCCTTATATAACATGGCATAATATTTGCATATAACCTATGCACATCCTCCTGGAAATTTAAATCATCTTTAGATTATTCATAGCACATAATTCAATGAAAATGCTATCAAAGAAGCTGTTATTCTGTGTTGTATGGGAAATAATAACAAGAAAAAATGTCATTATATATTTGGCATAGATACAATTTTTCTTTTTCCGAATATTTTCTATGTGTAGTTGGTTGAATCCACAGATGTGAAAGGCCTACTGTAAGATATGGAGGGCCTACTGTAATTACGTGTGGAATCCTAGAAATATAAAGGGACTTAAGGTGTTGGTCAACCCTAGCCTCTCAGAAAAGGTATTATCCATTACAAGCAATCTGAATTAAATGAAAGGAAGCATGGAATTCGGTGAGTGTTGGTTTCCTTCAAATTAGCTACAAATTTTTGGAGTAAGAGAGGATGAAAAGATTCCTTCTACTTTTCCACTTACTCATTCTTTTTTTTAAAAGAGAGAGAGACAGAAAATTTTTTAATATTTATTTTTTAGTTATCAGCAGACACAACATCTTTGTTTGTATGTGGTGCAGGATCGAACCTGGGCCACACACATGCCAGGCAAGTATGCTACCGCTTGAGCCACATCCCCAGCCCATACTTACTCATTCTTATACTCACTACCTGAAGTACAAGAACATCAGTTGGTACTTTTAGATTATACCTATGTGTCAACCCCTGCGATGATTCTGAGTACAAGATTAAGTATAATAACAATTATGGATTTACTGAATATTAGTACAATTTTTTATTTTTAAGAGCACAAATAAAAATTTTACTATCTATCTTTATGGTAAAAATAACAAAAAAGGGCTGGGGCTGGGGCTCAGAGGTAGAGCACTTGCCTAGCATGTGTGAGGCACTGGGTTCAATCCTCAGCACCACATAAAAATAAACAAATAAAATAAAGGCATTGTGTCCATCTACAACTCAAAAAAACTTTTTTCAAATACCAAAAAAATATAAATTAATTATAACTGTATTTTTAGCATACAATTTTGGTGCATTGTCTTCTCCATTTAATGGTTAATGAAAATATTGAAAAACACTGTAAATTGCTTATAAAATTATTTTATTCCATCTTCATAAACAACTTTATGAGGAAAATGGAACAGACTTGTTGCAGTTAGAGACTTGCTGAGGATTACACAAACATGGCAGAACTAAGGCCTCACCCAATTATATCTTAATTTCAAGTTCCAACTCCTAATTCCAAAGTTCAGCACTGATTAAAACATGCTGTAGGAGAAGCCCAGCAAAGTGTATCTTTCCCATTTTGTTTGACTCATTATTCTCTCCTAAGTATTAAAATTAATTATATCAAAACTTTAGAAGGAAAAAGTCTGAAATTGCAACTGGAAGTACTTACATAATTGTAAACCCCTGTGAGCTATTTGAGACCTTGGAAAATATTTTTCTAGAACCCCTATCTAAATAATTTGACTTCAAATAAATTATAGAGGGCTGGGGATGTGGTTTAGTTGTAAAGCACTCCTGGGTTCAGTCTTCAGCATCAAATTAATTAATTAATTAATTGCAGATCTAATAGGTCCCTGTAAAATTAGCAAGGTATTGATGAAGATTATAATAATGGGTAGAAAAGAAGTATTTGTGTGTTTATTATCTAGTCATGTGAAGTCTCACAGTGTCCAGATGTCACCTCTTCCTGTTCTGAGCTAGGAACCATCCTCTTATGTTCTCAACTGTGCTAACTTCATTATCTCCTACTGTGAGACTGTTATTATCCAATGTCATGGCTCATCAGAACCTGTTTGTGTTGAAACAATGCACATCTTCTTACCTATGCAGCTCCCTAATACTATTTGCTGAATGCTGGTTACATCATTACTGATGATTTCGAATTATCCCTCATACCGCCCATAGATATTTTCATCCAGCTGCTGATTTTCTTGTCAAAGAATAACGATGATTAACAAATATTGTCTTATACAGAGGAGGAAGGAAACCTGGACAATACTTCATTTATGGGCCACATTAAATTTATCATTCAGAATCTTACAAAATATATGCAGAACAACACATTGTATAGTAACGTTGACTGCATGGTGCCCTCCTCATAGCACCTCACCAAGAAAGACAGGGAAGGGACCCATGGGTGAAAGGAGAAGAATGTTCATATTTAAACAGGAATATGAATCCTATATCCCTCATGGCTTAAGACCTACCCAAGAGAGCATATTCTGGGAGCACTAACATTGCATAAAGATCTCAGAATCCCTGAAGACTGCACAATGCATAGTTATAAGCCTGAAAAGGAGTGGGGTTGGCCACCCTGGGTGCCATTGGTGGGGATGGGGAAGTACGGGGAAGGAAGCCTGCAAACCCACCCTACTACTAGTTGTTTACTTTTGTACTTTTTGTGCCTTGTTGCTGCCTCATCTATGTCATTATACCTGACTTAAACTCTAAAGAGATTTATATGTGTGAGGAGTCCTGAAAGTCACAAATTCTCTGTAAATACATCTACTCTGGTCTTGGTGAATTTGAGGACATTATGTGACAATTTTTCCTAGTTCTTTTGACCCTCAGTTTAAATATCTGTTCCTCTGGTTGAATTACATCTAAAATTTAGCAACTGGTTAATATCTTGCAATGGTCAATGTTTTGACAAATGCCTGTATGATGCTGCCTCAAAAGCAAATTACCAGTTAAACAAAGTATTGGATAAAATACAAAAATAAAGAAACACAATCTTCTAAGTATTTGCTGAGTAATCTTGCCTGTGGCTGGACAAATATATATGCTAGCTGATATCTGTTTCCATCTATCCTCCTAAATATAAATGGGCAGTTTGACCTTACAGTTCTGTACTGCTATTAACTGTGATCAAAGCATCCTATGACAAATTTTAAAGGGATCCTCAGGAAAAATAATGTCTGCTAGAGACTAGTAAGATCAAATTATGGGGAGGAGGAAAGGAAACATTTCTTTTAAGTATAAAGTTAGAAATGTCAAAAGGTTTTTATGTTTGTTATCACTACAGTGAATGCAACACGTTTAGCAGAATATAGTGAATTGTGTTACTTTTGATAATTTCATGTTGTTCCTTTTCAGTTGAACAACACAGTTAATGTTTTATCAGAAATTTACAGTGAATCTTTTATCAGATATTTATAGTTATTCTTTTTCAATATGTGATTTAATTTCTTTCTTGGTAAATAACATAGTTTTATCTAGTCAAGTATCATCTCTAATTTAATGATAAAATAACAAGAAAAATAAAACCAGAAGCTTTTACCAAAAATTTGGATAGCAAACTTTTAAATTCTATTAAGGGAAGCGTGGATGAGTGGTCAAGTGTAGCTCAAACTGTCAGATACCTTCTGTAGTTAATTAAATGCTTATTTATATGGCATCTGCAGATACCTAAGGCACATGAAGAAAGAATCAGGAGTACTCCCAACAGAATTTTCTTTAACTTTTGATACAGGCCAAGTTCTTTATCCCTGAGAAATAGTTTGAATAGAGAAGTGTCCTAAATTCTTCCACAGTGCACTTCCTAGCAGCTCCAAGTAATACATCTTGTCCTCATACATGAGAAAGTGTTTAGTAAAACCAGATGGCCAACTGTTTTTATGTCCCGAGGCACTAAAAACTGGGAAGAATAGATTTAAGGTCAAAAAAGTTACATATTCTAAGTACATGAACAGACTCTTGAAAAACTCTGGTTCGCCCATAATTAGATTATTTCATTTATTCTCCACCCAACCTGTACTAAGGCACAGTTTGCTATCTGAAAAATATTATTCTAATACACATTGAGCTCAAATCACCTCTATCCCTAACTTTGTGAAAGTCTATAAAAGATCTATTTTGTCATTTGAAGCACTAAGAAACCATTGGGGAAATAAATGTAAATTTTCAACCTGCTGTTATAATCAACTCAACTTTATTATTGGATATCTTCAATGTCATCCCTGAATACTCAATTCACAGATGTCCAAAAATAAGTGGGTCTTCTAGGCTAGTCCTTTCCAAAAACAAATCACCTAGAGATCTTGTCACTAAGAAGAGTGCAGCTTCAGGATCTGCATTTCTAATAAGTTCCCAGATGATGTCCATGCTACTAGACTAAGGGCAATTTTTGAATAATAAGTTCCCAGGGCTAGATGATATTCAAAATTCTACTGTTGGCACTGACTCCAGCTTCTCCCACAATTTTCTTACAACCTTCTTATTCCCTTCTCCATGACCGATCTTTTATAACCCCTACCCCAACTCCTCTTCTATTTTATATTGATGTGTCTGTCCATGGAGTGTGTAGCTTTGTCTATATCTCCAGTCTCTATGTTTCTTATTTTGAATGAAGCCTTCCACTTCTAGTTTCTGCTCTCTGGAATTCCTGCTTCATTTGTTGTCACTTCCAGAGCTCTTCATAAATGAACCAACATTTGGGTAATAAGAATATAAAGAAAGGGTGAAAGCAGACACCAAAATACCAAAGGAAGTGCAGTATAAGATAGCAATGGTGTCTTCGCGAACCTGAAATCTATTTAATAGAGATCCTAAGTTAAGATTAAATTGCTATTAAGAACACCAGATCTCATGTATGGGTCGAGAAATCAACCAGTACTTGCGAATTCAAAAAGAAAGCAATTAATCACAGAAATTAATTCTTAGTAAGGAAACTTAGTTAAGAAATATAAACTCTAAAAGTTGTATGGGAATAGATCTTGGGTTTATAAAAATAGATAAATTAGCTAAATATCATACAAACTTATAAATACAGTTTGTTAATCACTAGAACTTTTCAAAACATAAAGTTCAGAGTCGATAAACAGATTTATAGAAAGTTAATAAGAGGGAATCTTCATCTTATTAAAGTATGTCAAGAATCAATGAAGAAGGCAATGTGCAGTGTAGGGAGCTGGTTAGGATGACAACAGTCATGGAAAAATAAGTTAGATGCCAGATACATTTTAGTTGGAGAATCAGTGGGGCTTAGAACCTGCCTGGCTACAAGAAAAGGAAGAAGTGAAGGATGGATTTTGAATTTTAACCTTGGATGCCTAAAAGATATTATTAGAAAAGCAATAGGGACTGCAAAGCAGGAGAGAGGGTTCAGCAGACATATTGATGGCGTTATCCTCAAGTGAATGTACCCACTAGGTACCTCAATTAATCCCTTAGCCTAGAAGCTGCATTCTTCCCTTTCGTTTTTCATTTATAGAAGTCATGTCGGTATTCTCTGTTATCTCTAATGTATCTATAAATCCAGAGGGGGAGGGAATCTCAATGAGAATTTTTCCTTTCCTTTTGTAAATAAATCAAATGTCTAGCTTATGTTCTCAACTTCAGGGCATCCTTTATGGATGTTCAAAACACTGACATTATCCACAGTACTTTTTATGAATTAAGAGGCCATCAATAGGACAATTATCAATTTAATTTATATTTTATACTATGTGACCTTAATATCAATCTGTGCCCAAATTCAATTGTATTTTAAAAAACTATCTTCATTAAAAATTGTAAATGAAAGACAAAAATTGGTTTGATGTACACATTTAAGAATGAATTCTGCTACTCTATTCTCCCAGACTCAATTTATATGAGCTAAATTCCTGTTTTATTTTAAACTTGAAACAAATGAGTTTTGTTATTACCTGAACTATAAGGGTGTAAGGAACTGGGCAGACAGTATTACCCCAACTATTGAAATTTTCTTGGAGATGCTGCCTTAAATTGGTCCTTTTGTTCATTCACTTGCCCTACACTTCAGGCTCTTATCAGTGTCTTAAGCAAAGACAACTCAGACTTTGAACCCTCTGGTTTCCCTTGTGCTGGTATAACATTTTCTCCTGTGTTATACCAATATACAACTGCCATATTCAAGGATGCCTTGACTCTTGTTTTTTGTCCTAGTTTCTAACATCATTTCAAACTAAACCTTTTGTACTCAAGGATGTTTCTGGGCTTTTCACCAGCAGGAAATTTGATGATCTTTACACACAACCTAAATCATAATATTAAAGTAGTGAGGGAAACATGTGGAATACGGCAATTTTATAGATGACAAAATTGAGCACAGATAGATCTATTAATGAAGCAGGGCCGTAAGGCAAATTTGTGGCAGTTTTAAGCCTTGGAACCAAATGTTATATCTTCTACTTCAATGTTTTGTTTACCACAAAAGTTTATTTATTCCTTACCTATGATCCTAGGGCTAAGACCAAATTTAACAGTAATATTATGGTAATTATTTGTACATACATCATTCTATATTCCACCATCTTACTAAGCTTCATTACAAGGTATAGCTAATTCATTTTCACTTCTAAAACAGAGATCTTCCTGGAGTGAAATATAATAGCTACTAAAGCTATTCACTGGGAACAAATTCAAGCAACAGATAAGTAGCAATATCCATTTGAAAGGATATAGAGAATCTAAATGATGTTGAGTAGCTATCAAAATTTATAAAATGGATACAGCTCAGATATATTGTTACCTTAGTAATGCTCCTGGAGAACTACTACCATCAAGGAGAAGTTTCATGGGGTTTTATAAGAAATTAAAACTTTAACACTTCCCAGGAGCGCAGAACTAATTAGTTTGTGTAGTCATGATTCAGTACTATTTCAAAAGGATAATTCTGCATCCCAAATTGCTAAAGGGGTGGTCTAACAAGCTGGAAGCTCATTTTGTCTTTGGGTTTCAATTTCTTTTGAAGATAAGTTAAACGAATATCAACAATGACACAAGCATGTCCAACCCTGAGAAGCACAGTGGGTTAAAAATCACAGGAGAATTCCAGAGTCTCAAATCACAGGTTATTCCAGCAACAGCCCACATGAATTTCACCCTTCCCCACCAAAAATCAAAACATTAATTTAAGTGCTTTAAAACTAACATGGCTTTGTGTAAAGCATTTATTGGATGCTTGTCATGGAAATAAATCAAGAGATGGTAAGAAAAAATGTCTTACACAGAAGAACTAGGATTTATGGTTCAGGTCAATATATCCTTCCTCTACCTTTTCTATTTTCCACAAGTCTCAGAGGAGAATAAGCTCAAATAATGAAACAGGAAGAATAAAAGTTGGAACATCTGACTTCCCAAGCCCCCAAGAGAAATTTATCCATAAAAAGGAAAGATAAAACTGAGTCCTGCTTGGTTTCTCATGTACACAGGAAGGCTGACTTTTTACTTTGAACTTTTTATGTGTGCATTTTAAAATAAAGTACATAGGGATATAAACAACAAAGTTTCGTATTAAATACCTTTAGAAAATTAACAAAATTAATTTAATCAGAAAGCTTATTAGTTTCCTGTTTTGTTGTTTTGAGACTGGATACAGACTTCTGAGTTAGTGAAAAGATAAGAATGTATTTTGCATTTTTGACTAACATTAGAAATTGCTGTTTCTCTCTTGAATGGTTTCTCCATTGTTAAGTAATTTTGGCATGGATAATATTTTTTCTTATAATATTTGCAATATTCATGGCAATGACAAAATGACTGCACATATATCAATCCCCCTTGCTAGACTTATAAAAATCTCAAGAGGAAAAGTAACCTAATTGATTAAACAATTACTGTGTTCCTCTACTGATGCTAAGAGTATTAAGTACAATTTTTACAGTAACTTTAGAAAGTATATATTATTGACCTCTGATACCAAAGAATCTACCATGACACAGCACTCTACAGCCACTAGCAATTGCAGGTGGTCAACCAAAAATGTCAATTAGAAAATGATTTTAACAATCTATGCTATGAAATCACCATGATGTTTTATTAAGATATCACAGAGGCACCTGGGCCCAGTGGAGCATGCCTGTAATCCCAGTAGCTCCAGAGGCTGAGGCAGGAGGATCTTAAGTTCAAAGCTAGCCTCAGCAAAAGCAAGGCACAAAGCAACTCAGTGAGACCTTGTCTCTAAATAAAATATAAAACAGGGCTGGGGATGTGGCTCAGTGGGTAAGTGCCCCTGGGTTCAATCCCCAGTACCAAAACAAACAAACAATCAAACAAAACAGAACATGTTTCAAGTTCTGGGACCAAGGAAATGTCAGATTTTTGGCCTCCTCTTCAGTCCAGGCGCTCAGAACCTCCTCTGCCCGCCTGCCTCTAGTCTCCCTCACCAGTCACTGTATACAAAAACCTTTCTATATCATAGGTTTTATTCCATCACCTACTTCTTTAAAAACATTCAGTGACTGTCCACTCTGTTCAAGAGAAAGCCCACACTTTCATAACCCTGAGCAGAATGGCACTGTTCCTCTTTGTAGTCATCCCGCCTCCATGTGCCTGTGCCAACTGTCCACTAACCAAATTCGAATGTTCTCAGTTCCACAAGCACACCACCTGCTTGCCTGTCTCGTTATCTTTGCTCATGGGGTTTTTCCTCTAGAATGTCGCCTCACCCTCTGCGCAATCCAACTCTGATTCACACGGCAGGGTCCAACCTGGAGGCTTCCTGCATAGCCCAAGTGTACTGACATTCTCTTAACGCACTCATTATTGATAATGCGGATTTCTCATTTGCTGGTCATTTTTCCATGTACATTTCTCCTACATTCTCATTTGTTTTATAATTTCCTTTAGAGCAGGATACATTGCCTAGACTAAAAAACATTTCCAGTATGCCTTAAAAACATAAAGAATTAAGTATCAGACAATGGATTATTTGACAACTCTCCCCAAACTCTCCTTGAAGAGCTGACACTTAAAACACTTGAGATAATTTTTTAATAATTATTCTAAAAATCTAAAAGCTCATGAATAAATCTTTAAGAAAGGGCTTTTACCTATAATTCATGGTGAGATTCAAAGATAACTGGTTATAGTGTGTTTATTAATCAATTAAGAGAATTAAGAAAATGGGAATAAATAAACTCACTTTTTTGTTTTGTTTTTTAAAAACCTACCTAAGTTTGTCCCAACATTAAAGACAAAAAGAGACAAGAATATAACTGGAGGCTCACACACCACATGTTTAAGTATTTTGACGTTATGAATCAAGCTCACAAACTATTAAATAATGTTCTAATATTCTGCCTTTTAAAAAATGCATCTTTGAAATGACCTGAAGCTCAAGTTTACCTTCTCTTCCCTCTCTTGCCTCCATTCTATATGACCAGTGGCCTCCAAAATTACCCAGGACATCTCAGCCTGCACATCTGAATGTATTCCCTGCATAGGGCCTCCCCTTGGCCACCCGTTGGGCCAAGTTATATCTCCTGGCCCCAGGGTCTGCCCCCAGAGAGACAAAGAAGAGACTTTAGAATTATACCAGAAACTATGTAACTTCTAGAAGAAAAGTTAGGGCTAATCCTCCAGGACATAGGCACAGGCAACAACTTTCCCAATAGGAACCCTAAAGCTCAGGAAATAATGCCAAGTGTTAATAAATCATATTAAAAAGCTGCACAGGAAAGGAAATAAAGTGAGAAGAGAGAGCCTACAGAATAGGAGAGAATCTTTGCTAACTATTTTTCTGATAGGGGATTAATATCCAGAATATGTAAAGAACTCAAAAAACTTGACACCAAAAAACCAAATAACTGAATTAATTAATGGGTGGATGAACTAAATAGACACTTCTCAAAAGAAGAAATACAAATGATAAAAAAATATGGCTATAAAAAGATGTTCGACATCTTACTAAAGTAATTAGGAAAATGCAAATCAAAACTGCATTGAGATTTCATCTCAATCCAAACAACAATAAGTGCTAGAGAGGATGTGGAGAAAAAGGAACACTTTTACATTGTTGGGATTGTAAATTAATACAACCACTAAGGAAATGAGCATGAAGGTTCTTCCAAAGACTAGGACTGGAACCACTATATGACCCAGCTATAATTTTGTCATATGATACTGATACATACATACTCATGTTTATGGTAGCATGAATCACAATAATCAAACTATAGAACCAATCTAGGTGTCCATCAATAGATGATGGATAAAGAAAATGTTTATATATATATATATATATATATATATATATATATATGAATATATATATATTCATATATATATATATATATGAATTTTATTTATTTCTAAGGAAGAAATAAACTAATTATGTTGTTTGCAGGAAAATGGGTGGGACTTAAGAACATTATGTTAAGTGAAATAAGCCAAACTCAGAATATCATGGGTAGTATGTTTTCTCTTATATGTAGAAGCTAAAGAGGAAAAAGGAAAATAAAGTGTGTGTTGGGGGGTACATCTCATGAAAAGTGAAGGAAGACCATAGAGTATAGGAAGGGGATGGAGAAGGAGAGAGTAACCACTGGGGAACAATATTGACCAAATTACATTGTAATATCATGGACATGTATGGGTGTGTAGCAATGAATCCCAACATTATAACTATAAAGCACCAATAAAAAATGTGGAAAAAATCTGACAACACAAAAAATCTGACAACTCAAAAAATCTGACAACTCAAAAAATCTGACAACTCAGACTTAGGTGACATTTTCAAGAAGCTCAGTTCAGATAGCTTCCCACCCCAAATGAGAAATCATGTGATGTCTTTCCCCTCTATTTATCCCTGCTATCCCACCCTCCTCCCAACATGTCCCTCTCCTCCAGTTCCCAAACACACCAAGCAGAGAGCTATCTCTCTTCACATAGAAAACCACAAAGATCAGGCTGAAGTTCTGCAAGCACAACATGTCTTTGGATTATTTCCATTTGGTTGTCTTCAATGGTAATGAATATTGACTCAGTGGTCCAGGAAACCCAAGTTCAGGCTGAGAGTCAGGAATTCCAGAACTCATTATTGAGCCCAGCAACATAGTGCTTAGAGTCTAAGCACTAACATCTTTGCTTTTCCTGATTTGCAAAGCAGGGATAATGATACCCAACTCAGGGCTGGAGTATGGGTTAATTAATGATTGTATGGTGCTAAGTTTAAGGAGGCTTCATGGCACAGGCAGGTAACATGCCTTGTAGGAGTGATACATATTAATAATATTGTATTAGACCCCAGCACAGCTATGTCAGTCACTCTGAGGAATGTGGTCTAAGCAGAACTCCTTTATTTCATTTTATGATTATATACTAGGTTTTAGGTTCCTGCTCTAAATTCATCTTTATAATAATACAGAAATTGTTTATTTATGTTCCTCCATTAGTTCTGTAAAGGAAGGGCAGGCTGTGAGTTATTTTGAATTCTGGGTGTGTCACAGTGTTGCTTTTACCAAGCTATTTATTGGACAGACTGGAAAGGAGAGGACTGCACCCATGCCTTGGGCCTAAGGGGAAGAGAGAAGCAAGAAGCTCCCTTGTGCCCGAGGAAAAGTCAGGACTTGGCCTGGCTGCCTGAGTGCTCAGCACACCCTCACCCCAACACAGGTGACAGCTTACTGTCTCTACATCACCAGACTTTGTAGACCTTGGTGCAGAATTGCCCAAACTGTACTTTACAAAACTGCCTTCAAACAAAAAATACTGACTTTCTGCTATATAAGATAGCTACAAGGAAAGTCTTTTTTTTTTCTTTTAATTCTATCAACTGGAGCAGTGAATGAAAAAAAAATTATACTATAGCAGAACAAGAAAACTTTAGGACTTGACTTTTAAGAGACCTCGAAGGATTAGTTAATCCCGACAGTTACAAAACTAGAAAAGAGAAGCAATTGTCCCCTACTTACTGTGTCAAATTCAAATTAATACATTAATGCAAGTTTGAGGCCAGCCTCAGCAATTTAGCGAGACCCTGTCTTGAAATAAAATGAAAAGAACTGGGGATGTAGCTTGGTAGTAAAGTGCCCCTGGGTTCAATGCCCAGTAGAAAATGAGGGAAGGAAGGAAGGAAGGGAGGGAGGGAAGGAAGAAAGAATGAAATCAAACCAAATTTTAAAAATTGAACTTGAGGGCTGGGGCTGGGGCTGGGGCTGGGGCTCAGTGGCAGAGCGCTTGACTAGCATGCGTGAGGCACTCACTGGGTTCGATCCTTGGCACCACATAAAAATAAACAAATAAAAAAAAGGCATCTGTCCATCTACAACTACAAAAAAAAAATAAAATAAACTGAACTGAACTCAAATGCCTGAGTGTTAAGAAGTTTTTGAGAAATAAAATAATTAAGGATATGAAGTTGAAAGCATAAGATATAGAGAAAGCCACTTATTCATTCACTCCATAAACATTTACAAGCACCTAGTACATGCCAGACATTGTGCTAGGAAGAGAGATATAGCAGGGAACAAAAGAGACAAGAATCCCTGCTTCGTGGAGTAGATGTCGTAGGAGAGGACACGGATAATAAACAAGCAAACAAGCCAGCAGGGGAACAGGATATAATGATATGTGCTGTGCAGGTAACTCATGTAGGTGGAGGTGATAGTGTCTGAGTGACCTTTCTGCAGAGGTGACATTTAGGCTAAGATGTGAAGGACCAGCAGGAATCCTTCCTCTGAGGACCCGGATAAGTGTATTCTAGGCCCCACAAACGGGTCATGCTACATTCCTGAGGCTGGGAAGAGCTCAAGCAATTGCTTCAGGGTGGGGGTGAGCAGTGGGAGATGGGACAGTGAGTCAGGGAGGGGCATGGTCCATTCACGAAGGTCCTGTAAACCTGTGTGCAGCCCCTTTTCAGATTTTATTTAGAGATAGGGTGCCACTGAGTTGCTTAGGGCCTCCCTACGTTGCTGAGGCTGGCTTTGAATTCTCCATCTTCCTGCCTCAGCCCCCTGAGCAGCTGGGATTACAGGCGTGCACCACAGCTCAGACTGGAGATTTCTAAGAGTGGTGGGGAACCCTTAGGAGAGTTATAAGCAGAAGAGTAATAGGATCTGATTCATATAGGAAAAGATGATTCTGGCCTCTCTCTATAAAAAACTGTAACGAGGAAAAGGACAAAAGAAAGGGGGCAGAGAGAATGAATCTGGCCAAATTATATTGTTACACTGTGTGTATGTTTGACTATGTAACAACGAGGAGTCCCAACATGATACACAACTGTAGTGCACCAATAAAAAAATATGGGGAAAAGAATAGTGGGGAGCAGAGAAACCAGCTAGGGGACTATCACAGTTAGTAGTTACGTTTTTGTCCTGGGATCAGTATTTGCTCATTCTTGGGAAAGCTAATGACAAATGATCATTTTGTGTGTTTTATTTCATATGTCATTGGGAGAATAAAAAGACATAATTTTTTTAAAGGACATTCCAGAACATGCTGAATAAGTAGTCATAGCCAAACATTACTTTGCACAATCTGGATTGTAGACTTATGGCATTTAGTTCTTCCTGGGCCTTTTGACAGTCCAAGTTACCTGTTGATTTCCTTCCATACTTGTGTTAATGGTTGTTCCAAAACCACAATCTTCTCAATCACAAATTCTCCCCCAGACCTATTTTTTTTTTTTTTGCGGGGGAGGAGTATACCAGGCATTGAACCCAGAGGTACTTAACCACTTAGCCACAGCCCCAGTCCTTTCTATGCTTGATTTTGAGCAGGACCTCGCTAAGTTGCTGAGGCTGGCTTTGAACTTGTGATCCTCCTACTTCAGCCTCCCAAGTAGCTGGGATTACAGGCATGTGTCACTGTGCCAGGCTCTAGACCCAATTTGGGGGAGTCACTTTATCTCTCTCTCCATAAATAACATGACTCTTGTGCCAACTTCACATTCTGAACTTCCTCTTAGTGTAGCAAGAAGTATACTCTCCAAAATGTTTACCTATCTGTGCTCAAAATCCTCTTCTCAACCAATGTGCACCTTCCCAATTATTCCCTCATTCTGAAGTGTTTTTTAGTATAGTCCCATCTCCTTTTTGCTCCTTTCTGCTTCTACAACTGCCTAATTTCTTAACATGTCACCCTTCTTCCCTTACCTTTGGCAGCCGCTAGCCTTCTCCTCCTAGGCTTTGCCTCTCCTTGGACTTGTAAACAAATTTTGGGCTCCCTCTCCAGTTGTACTGCCCACCTGCCTATCCTTCAAACACTGTACAAATTCAGCAATGTTTTTCTTCTTGCCAAATCCAATATCCCTTTCACCTATTTGTTGAATTTCCTCATCTGTGTTTTGTTTTCTACTTATGTGAATATTATTTTTCTCTTTTTAGGTTCTATCATTCATTATAAATCTCTCATCATTTATTCAACACTTAATAGACAACCTCCAGTTCTATGGGATTCTGTAAGATCCCTCACTGCCATTCTTTCTTTACCTGTCCACAATCTCTTATGAAGAGCTCCATGAAACCACAAGTATTTTTTTTTAACTTCAGATTTTAGAAAGATAGTGTCTACTTGTAGCATTATACACTGCAAGTGGAATAATTAAAGACAACAAATTGCCTCTTATCAGTGCAGGTCAGATTTTGTAGTCAAATTTTAGTACCCTCCTCCCCCATATTGATGATTGAACTCAGGGATGCTCTACCATTGAGCTACATCCCCAGCCACTAAACAAAAAAAAAACCAAAAAACTCAACAGGATTTCACTAGGTGTCCAAGGTTGGCCTTGAACTTGCCCAAGCTGGCCTCTAACTGAACTTGCAATCTTCTTGCTTCTGCCTTCTGAGTCGCTGGGATTATTAGGCATGTGCCACAATGCCCAGCTGCCAAATAAGTTTTGATGTTAATTTGCCCCAAACAAAAACCTTTGAAAAATCTTCAGCTCCTAATTTGTTCTGCTGATATTCCAAATCTATTTCTCTGTCCTGCTCTCTTGTCTCTCTGTGTGTACTTTGTCTTTCTAAAACTTTCTAGCTAGTTTTTAAGTCATTGCTTCAATGCCAACATTTACTAAAACAAACATACTAAATTAACATTTAAAATTAAATTAAATTAAATTAAACATTTACTAAATTAACATATAAACAAACAAAAAACTAGATATCCCCCTGAAAACAGTTTCTTTTCTGAAGAATTTCATTGGTTACCCTTCAAAAGTAAAATCTTTTGGGGGTTGGAGGCAGGACCAGTGATTGAATTCAGGGGCATTTAAGCACTGAGCCATACCTCCAGCCCTTTTTAAAAAATATTTATTTAGAGACAGAATCTTGTTGAGTTGCTTAGGGCCTTGCTAAGTTGCTGAGGCTGGCTTTGAACTCACAATCCTCTTGCCTCAGCCTCCTGAGCTGCTGGGATTACAGGCGTGCACCACAGTGCCTGGCCAGAAGTAAAACCTTAATATCTTTTGGTTCCACTCATTTTTGCTTGCATGATGCATATGATCTATCATCCAATCTCTTGGCTTCATTCCATTCAACAAACTCTGTCTCAATCCAAGCTTGTATTGCTTAATCAGCCACCAGGGCAGTTTCTGGAATTCTGTCCCTATCTGCTTTCAAATTTATTTTCCTATATTCAATCCTTCCATCATGTCAGGAAGACCAATGCCTCTGTCTCTGAAATATTTCATTTATTGTGAAATACCTATTTTTGCTCAAGACTTTATAAAAATTTTTCTGCTTGAATTTAATGACTGGCCCCCACCCAAGGCTCCTGAAAAAAAATTCTACTTCCTAAGCTTCCTTCCTGAACCTTTCTCTCCAGCCAAACACATTCTTCTTAGGTTACTTTATCCTTTCATGTGTTCAAGTGACACCTGGATCCTGATACCTTTCTTAAGTATAAGATAGAACAATGTAGTATTAAATGCTACTGATACATTGTATCTTATTTTGTTGGTAATTTATATAACTGAATTAGCCAGTGTGGTTCCAGGAAACGTCTTCATTCTTTCCTATTTTTGCTAAAGGAAGAAACTCCCAAGGTACCTCATTAACAAGTAAGAAATGAATAAATAAATAGGACATCTACTGAATAAGGAACAAAGGATAAGCCATTGGCAGAATGTTAGCATTAAAATTACAGAAGCACTAGGGATTTCTGGTGTTTTGAATGAATGCTGAGCACATAGATATCTAAATCTCTTCCTTTATTTTATGTACTTGACATTCTTGCACTTCTTTCATTTTCTCCTGTAATCCCCTCAGTAATTCTTTCACTGCTATTTATGCTATAAAAATACAGATGACTCCATTTAGTTCTTCAGGTGAGAGTCAATGAATATTTACTCACAATCTTGAAAACATTTGCTATTTCAAATATCGTTTTTTAAAAAGATGAAGCTAGAGAAGACAACTCATTGCAAGATCAGCTAACAAGAGAGAAAGCTCAACATATGAACTTACTCAACAACTCCCTGTCCCGGAAATTCCTGCTTGGATGTCACTCTATTCCATGTCTTTACAAATGGCTAGAAGGCAGTTATAAATGTAGACATTTAAGGTTGCTAATGTACAGATAAAAATAAAAATGCAAAACAATTCATTAAATTTAAGAGTGATTCTAAAACTAAAGGAAAGAAAAATCCAACAGACATAGCTAGGTCACCTGTAAAGAATATGTACAAAATATAATAGATAAGTTAGACAGGTTAAAAAAAAATAGAGCAAAAAAAGAACTGTATGGGGAAATGATATAAATAACAAGTTAGTGATAATCAACAATGTGATAAATTTCTATTTATTTATTTGGTGGGCCTTGCACATAGTAGGCAAATGCTCTACCACTGAGCTACAACTTCAGCCCTTAAGATTTCTTTTAAAATGTAAAATAATAATGAGATGAGTTAGTAAAACTGTTCCATAAGAAAATAAGAGGTAGAAGAATATTATTCATTATACATAAGCTAGTATAGTTGTTTTCATTTTTTTCAGTACTATAATTTTTTATTCTATAAAAATCTAAAGATTTCAGTCACATGTCAAAACTGATATGAGCAAGCATCTCTTATCCTGGAAAACATGATGTGAAGCTCACAGGCTCAAGCTCCTCTTCGATCCAGCTCCCTCTTTCCTCTTGCTGCAGTCTCTGATGCACCTGCCTGGAAGCCAAGGGCTCCACGATGGCGGGGAGGGGGCTATCTACTCTAACTCCCCTCTAACTCCCATCCTCTAATTTCCAGATACAAAAGCTGACACCTAGAATGGACAAATGACTTAAAACAGCACAAATGGTCTACAGAAGAGCCAAAATCAGAGCTCTGATCATTAGCTATGTTCAGTGCTTTATAATTCATTTTTTTCCAGTCTTTGTAATAATCTGAGTTGAGTGTCTTTTATATGCCAGGAACTGTGTTAGATATGATAAGACACATGTTCCCTGCTCTAAAGAAGCTAACTGACTAGGAGAGCTGTAATTTCTAAATAACAATATGGTGAAATTACTTGGGATATTATAAAATTCCATGAGAAAATGGAAGATTTCAGACAACACCAAATGGAAACTCAGGAAAACTCTTGAAATAGGATATTAAATTAGAATTTCAAAGATAAATAAATGTTAGGACTAGTACAGTTTAAAAATAAAATAGAGGCTGGGCATGGTAACACACACACTTGTAATTCCAGCTGCCTAGGAGGTTGAAGCATGAAGATTGTAAGATTGAGGCCAGCCTGAGCAATTTAGCAAGACCCTTCCTCAAAATAAAAAAAAAAAGGTTGATATGTAGCTCCATGGTAGAGTACTCTGCTACATTTTAATTATTAATACAGTGCTCAGTATGCTTGTTTATCTTTTTAAAGACATGCTTTAATTAATAGAGAGTATTCCTTCATGTCCTGGAAATACCTCCAGAGTGGAATTAAGATATTTTCATTACCAAAATGAATTAAACAATAAATGTAGCAGAGTAAGTACATATATGAAAATAAATATAATGAAATACAAAATAATCTACAATATTAATTCTTTCTTATATGCAAAGAGTTATTCAATTCATGTTTCCCACACATGATACATTATGTATTTTCATTTAATGAAATCACTTCTTTATGCTTTTCTCTCATATGAAATAAAATAGAAATAAATAGAAATAGAAATAAAATACTTAGCCAGATTAGAGGTGCATACTTCTAATCCCAGCTAATCAGTAAACTGAGGAGGAGGATCTCAAGTTTTTGGTCAGCTGGACCTTATTTCAATGTAAAATTTAAAAGGCTGGAAATGTAGCTCTTTCCTAGCATGCATGAGGTCCTGGGTTCAATCCAGGATGGGAAAAAAAGGGGGGAGAAAAAAAAGAAATATTAAAAATAAATACATCTTCTAATCTAAAAGTGACTAAATATTTAACACAACCACTTAAAGGAAAAATTGTTTTGTGTAAATAAATTTATAATCCCTGATAACTTTTCCTATCTATGACTTAAATTCTGGTAACATTCTGATTTGTAGTTATATTTTTTTTCCTAGTTGTTGTATTCAAGAGGCAATATTATCTTTGTAATTATAAATCCTAATTCTGTTTACACAAGCAAGTATATTAAATGTCTTCTCATTTTAATGGAATGATTCTATATACTATTATCATCTTTAAAGAATGCTGTTACAACATGTTAAAATTAGCAAAAAAATAGATAAACAAATACAGTAACAGAACAGATATAAAGAGCAGGTAAAGTCTGATTGTTTGGGGAAATGTTAATTATTTAACTTTAATGCAAAAAAATTGAATGTTAATTTGAATAGATAGGTGTAACTCAGAGGACTGGATCAATTCAAAGAAGAATCTTTAGACAAATTTGTGGCTTTCTGCCCGGGAAGGAAGGCCGCAAGTGGCCCCTAAAAACTATCTCGGCAGATCTGAGCTTTCCAGGAAATGATCAGGTTCACTGGGAACAGTGGACTAAAAGAAGGGTAGTTTGGAAGGTATGGACAGTTTCCTGGCACCCTGGCACTCATCATAGTTACGAACCAGGATTTAAGCAGAATCAACTTTTGTTTCTTAGTAATACTGGCCACGGTGGTGATTTGGGGGCGGGGGTCTGGTGCTGCTGAACTAATTGCCCAATTGCCCCTGCCAGCCAGGATATTAAGAAACGCTCAATGGCCAACATATCAGTGGGGACTTCTCACTTCTACAGCCCTGGAATGACAGCAGAGGGGAAAAGGTGAAGAGAGTCAGGGATCAAGAGGAAGAGTGAGGGAAAGGGACAGGGACAGGTGGAGGGATGCCGGAGGGGGTGGAAGTGAGGGCAGGGCCAAGAGGAGACAACAGGCAAACCCAGAAGTGACCTCAAAGCCAGATCTTCCTGTTGCCGGTATGTGGACCATCCCCGAGGGGGAGGGTGTGAAAGCAGCCTAGATAGTAGGGGCAGTTTCTGGCTGACCTATTTCAGGTGACTCTGGGAGTCAGGGTAGCCTGAACACCCTCCACCCTTGTCACTTCCTTCATGGAGTCCTGCCCTTCTCTACCTGCTCTGGCTCCTTCCTGCACTGGGATCCCGGTTCATCTCTGTGTAGCTTCAAGCCTCTGCCATTTCCAGGTGTTTGACTCACAGATTCAACCAATGGGTGGCTGGTTTCCTTGCTATGGGCCTGTGGTGCAGCAGAGCATCATGGTAGAGAGGGATGCTGCTCACCTCATGGTGGCAGGAGAGCAGAGAGAAAGGAAGAGGCCTGGGATGAAATAGTGCTCCCCCAAGGACCCACCCCCTCCAACTAGGTTCTACCTTATGGAGTTTCCACCACCTCCCAGTTACGCATTCAGCTATGAATCCCTGAATAGATTAATCCAATGATGGGGTCCAAGCCCTCATGATCCAATCACTCCCCCAAAGTCCCACCTCTGAACAATGCTACGTTGAGGACCAAGGCTTCAATACATGAGACTTTGGAGAATGTTCTAGACCCAAACCATAGCACAAGGTATACTTACTGGCCTCCCTTTCCCCCGCTCCCTGACCTCTAGGCTCAGCCTCAGAGTCACTCCTGTGCATGACACAGCAACCAGGGTTGTTGGCTGTAGCCAGGGAGGATGACCCTGGGCTGAGACTGAACCCACATTGTTAGTGTGAAGAAGAGACTGTGGGTGCCTGTGGCTCTACTGACAAACAAGGCAAGGGGTACTGCAGACCCTTGGTTGCCACTCTCCTCGGGAATTTTAATTTTTACCCCAATTCTGAATGCTGCCACAAATTACTTGCTGCTTTCCAGCAATTAACAGGAAATTTAATTGCACTATATCTACCGAGTTATTTTTTTCCTAAATGATAGAAGGAATGGTTATTAAAGGACAAATATAAGAAATAACTTGAAACCCTAGCAAGGGCCTGTGACTGGGTTTATCAAGGTTTTCCCCTCCAAGTTTTAAACTACTTCTTATAAAGAGAGAAGAATATAATAAATCAATTTGAAAGTAAACATAAAGTGCAGGAAGGCAGGTTATTTAATTTTTTAAATTTAAATTTGATTTTTTTATTTCAACTTTTTATAAAATTTAATTTCCCATTTTTAGTGCTCTCCTTGATATTATGCAATTTTAGTTAGAAAGCATTCTGTATTGGAATTTCCCTATCCACTTTCATCAGGTTCTATTGAAACATAAAATATGAGCTAATAACCTTACCATGTCTTTTTTCTTGCTTCCCATTACTAAATAATTTTCTAAAAACCATTTTTTCTTTTTGGTGCTGGGGACTGAACCCCACTGCCTTGCACATGCTAAGCACACATTCTTGCAGTGAGCTGCACCCCAAGCCTAATTTTCATTTTTTAATTGTGGAAAAATAACATAAAATTTACTATCTTAACTATTTTTAACTGTACAGATCAATAGTGTTAAGTATATTCCTATCATGCTACTGATACCCACAACTCTTTCATCTTACACTAAGTAATTTTTTAACTCAATAAATAGCATTACTAAAGCAAATGTCTTTTGCATGCATGGGGGATTTCTTTCATAACAAAATACCTTTCACTACTAACCCTTGTTGATCTTATAAGCTGAAGAATAAAGATGTTAACCTTCAAAGCTTGGCAGCTCTCCCTCCCCCTGTAACTAGGAAATCCTCCTCCTCTCCGGCAGACAGGTGAGCGCGTGAGTCAATGAATGCAGATCATACGAAATGCACTGCTCCACCTCCACTTGGGGAGAGCTTTTCTTTTAAGGCAGTAGAGTTAAATCAGAATCAGATGTTTCTGTGCAAACATCTAGATACTTAGAAGTAAACACTGATAATAACATTTTTACATGTGTTATATATAATAGGAAGAAATGTAAATGCTTTTTATGGGAAAGAACCACTAATTCCAAATATTGATGTGGTATTACTTCATGTGCCTTCAAGTTAGAGCATGGCTTGTATGGAAAAGTACATAGTAGTTAAAGGGCACTCAGGATAGTGAGAAAGAAGGCGGGTGGGGTGGTGCAGCAAAGTGCAGATTGAACTCATCCATTGGTATATATGATATAAATCTTATTGCTGATATATAATAAATATATAATAAAAGTGTTATCTTATAACAGTCTTATTATGTATAAATAAATTCTTTTTTTCTCTGTCTTTTTAGTACCAGGGGTTGAACCGAGGGACACTTAACCACTGCGCTACATTCCTAACCCTTTTTATTTTATTTTATTTTGAGACAGGATCTCACAGGTTACTCACAGTCTCATTAAATTGCTAAAGCTGGCTCTGAACTTGTGATCCTCCTGCCTCAGCCTCCTGATCAACTGGGATTACAGGCATGTGCAACCACACCCAGCTTGTATAAATAAATTTTATAATAATTGTACTATAGATTATCACATATACTAAATTATATAATAATATTACATAATATTTATTTTGTATATGAGTATACTTTATATATATACATACAAATGCATATATAAAATATTCCTTTTCAGTACATGTTTTTCACTCAGGGGTTATCTTATAGTACTTTAATTTTTTAAAGTGTTTGTTTCTGGGGAGCAAAATATTGGAAATGAAGTCTTACCTTTTTAAACAGCCCAGATTCTATAGGTGAGGGACCAGCCATCTCACTGGCAGTGTGCAATGTAAGTTCCCAGGACTCCTGTTGGCTTTCATCAGGTATATTCCAAGCTCTATAAAAACAGTAGAAATAGTTATGTCATTGGCATACAACATGCACCGCCATGCCTGGCTTCTAATAGATGGTTGGTTGCTTACCCCAAAACTATTTCCTTTATTGAAACCCCCATCAACCTCTCCCCACACACATTTCTTTTTGCTAATAACTGATTTTGTTCAGAAACCCATCCTCCTTGTGCGTCAGAGGAAACTCTGTCCAGCCCTCGTAGTCAACCATGATTGGTCTAATTTCGAGATCTGCTCCTCATACCAGTGACTGATTTAAGCATATGCCCATGCTTGTCTCTCTTGCTGACATCACCACATTGATGCCTGGGTCCCTGACTCTCTGGTGTTCATACTTTGCTCCACCATCTGGTGCAATTTTGACCAATGAGACGTGAGGGACAATTGCTGGATGAATCCTGGAAAAGTCTCTATCTTAAAAGATGATTTACAGGAAGAAACAGGTTCTCTTCCCTGAAGGCTTGCGTCATGCCTGCGCATACTGAGTATGATGGCCATCTATGGACATGAGTGGCATTGGCCTAAGGAGAATAGTCTAAGGAGAAAGCAGGACGGACATCTGATGGCAACTTGAACCTTTGAATACATTGTTGAGGAATTGAATTAAGCTGTCCTAAACTGCCCTGTACCTAAAGTTCTTGCTGTGTTAGATAGTAAATGCCCTACTCTTTAAGGCACTTGGAGTTGAGCATCATAACTGAATGCATTTGAGCATCATAACTGAAGCAATGGTTGATAGATTTTTGTTGTTGTTGTTCTGGGGATTAAACTCAGGGTGCTCTACCATTGAACTTTATCCCAGGCCATTTTAAAGATTTTATATTTTGAGACAGATACTTGCTATGTTGCCCAGGCTGATCTAGAATTTGTAATCATCTGCCTTGGCCTCTGGAGTTGCTGGGATTATAGGTGTGTGCCACCATGCCCGGCTTGATAATTTTTTAAAAGACCAATATAATTAAGGCTGGAATAAAGATACTGGAGCAAGATCAAGGGCTTCACCTTTTTCTTTTTCTCCATTCTTTTTCTTTCTTTTTTGTCAGTCCTGGGAATCAAACCTTAGTCCTCACACATGCTGGGCAGGTATGAGCTACATTCCCAAGCCTAAATTCAAGGCTTCAAACAAGAATGCCAATGAAGTAGAAAGAGAATTAAAAATTGAAGACCTCAATGTTTCACAGGAGAAACCGAATATTTTATGGAATATCTACAATGAGCCAAGGAAGAAAAAGATAAAGAGGGGAAAGTACTAACATTTCAAGGCAAGGAGATACAAATCAACATGGTAATATCACAAAGGGAGTTATGGATAAGCACTATTTGGAGAACTCTATCTTCTGTATCTTTATTTTAAAAAATACTATTCTTGCCAATTGTGGTGGTATATGCCTGTTACCCCAGTGACTTGGGAGGTTGACACAGGAGGATCACAGTGTAAGGTCAGCCTCAGCAATAATTAGGGAAACCTAAAGCAACTTAGAGAGATCTTGTCTCAAAAAACCAACAAGTAAACAAAAAAACAAACAAACAAAAAAACAAGCCACAACAAACGAAACCAAAACAAAACTAAACAAAAAATCAGGCTGGAGATGTAGTTCATAGAGATGATGATAGAGTACTCCTGTGTTCAATCCCCAGTACCAAGAAACCAAATCAAAACAACAAAACCCAATACAACATCTTTGCATTATATAAAACATGAAGGTACGTTAGCAGCAATATGCTATATTTTGTCTTTCTCCAAATTTTGTACTATAAGAGGAATACTTACACAGAGTAAAAATAATTTGGACAGTATAGATGAGAATTAAAATAAAAAAGCTACACAATTTCATTCTTCCTAAGTAACCACTCTTAAGAGCTCACTTCTTGAAACATTTTATATCCTAAATAAGCACTCAAGGGAATTTAGGTAACAATTGAGAAGTACCTTAATGTTGGAAAGTATTATAGACCCACCATGGATATATCTATTTTCCTTCTTTCTTTTCTTGTTTTTTTTTTGGGGGGGGATGGGTGGGGATGGTGGGAGGGTGAGGTATTGAACCCAGAAGCGCTTAAGCTGCATTCCCTGTGACCCTCCTGCCTCAGCCTCCCCAGCCATGGCACCTGGCATTAAAATCTATTTTTGTTCATTGTTCCACTAACCCTAAACCACAATGTTCATCCATCTTTCCACCCACAGATATGCCAAGAGAAACAGTAAGCAAGAGAAGACCCTTTGAACTTGAAAGTTTATTCCAACCACTGTGGACTTATACATTTTAAAAGTAAATGTGTGTGTGTGTGTGTGTGTGTGTGTGTGTGTGTGTGTATGTGTGTGTATGTGTAGACTGCCATTCTTAATATTTTTTCTTTTTGAAGAAAAAAATGTGACCATTGAATAACTCAAGAGACTGCAGAGAGGAAAGGGATCCACATGGGCTTCCTGAGCTTTATCATGGAGATGGGCACTTAGAATATGGATATTGGTATAGTATTATACAAAGATGTGGGTAAATTTACTTCTTATTTAATTAGCTAGCACCAAATGCTCAAACAAAATAGCCAACTGGCCAACCTCACTGTAAAAAGAACACAAGAATTAAAGACCTAAATGTGGAGTGAAAACGTATACCCCCCAACACACACACACACACACACACACACACACACACACAAACACACACACACACACAACCAGGTGAAATAAGATAGGCACTTCAGGTACAAAATGTTAAAGAGGCACTCACTCTTGGGATCATGAGCAAACTTCCAATTCTAATCCCATTTCAAGTCCCCCAAAATGCCAAATGCTCATATTTCCCTCAGAGCAAGTGCCTCCTGAGAGTTCTTACCTTGGTCCCTGCCGTGCATCATGAAGACATGCATGTGTCCACACATAGATACACTCATACAACAGCAGTGAGGAAGATGGAGATGATGGCAGAATGATAATTGATTCTGTTTCTTTATAACTATGTAGATGACCTAATAATTGCTCTTAGGTAGAAGACACTGCTCTGTCTTCTGGCAGGTGATAGGATATAGTAGAAAATCTATTTTCTCCTTATTTTATTTCTGCACAATCCCATGGACATGATTGTCTTCTTTGTGTAATGCTAGAATTTCCACAGTAGAGTCCATAGGAACTGTATAAAAAAAAATCACCATGAACACTTTTCTAGTGGCAAAATCTTCCATTCATCCCACCTTAAGCTTCAAGCTTCCATGTCCTTCAGTTATAAGTTGAACCTTTTTTGCTTATTTAATTATTATCCCACAGATATCTGCAAAACAGAGAATTTGGAACTAAATAACAAATTTGCTGCCCTGTCATTGCCATTAATGTTCAAAGTCATTTTAATTGTTTCATTTTATGCCTAATTCCCATAGTTATATGTGATTAAAATCTAACAAAATATGACTTCTACACAACTCTTCTTACTTAACATTTTCATCATTGAGTAAGAGAGTTAATGAGATAGTATTTTGTGAATCATGAAAGGACATCTGTGAAAATATTAATCTTTATAAAGCTGTTTAATTTAGCAAATTATGTTTGCAAAGACAGATGTTTTAAGGTGGTGGTGCTTAGATTTTATGAGTAATTAAATTCTTCTTTTACTATTATCAATTATTTCAATGTGAGCTCCATGTAATATGACCTTTTTTCTTTGCTGTCATACAAGGGAACTAAAGTAACAGGTGACAATTATTTAAGTTGTACAAGCAAGCATTCCATTCAGCAATGTGAGCTAAAGACAAACTGACTCTCCAAGGTTTCCAAGAAATATTTGATTTGGTAGCCACAATCTACTCTGCTACACCCCCACACCATCTGCTTTCCTCTCGTATCTGTAGGGTGAAAGCCAAAACTTTCTACAAGTATAAGTAGAATGCAGAAGAAAAAGTTCGATCATATTGTCTTTGGAAAAGCTGTTTATCATAGATTATTAGTATTACTAGTTGGATGTATTAGTCTAGGTTCCCCAGAGAAACAAAACTAACAGGAAACAGAGATAGAGCTAGAAGTAAGGATAGAGATAGAGAGGAGTGGTATAAAGAGATTTATTAAAAGGAATTGGCTCACTGGTTATAAGGCTAAGAATTCCGAAGGTCAGGCAACAAGCTAGAGACCTAAGAGAACCCATGGTATAATTCCAGTCTAAGTCCAAGGACCTGAGAACCGAAAGAGGCAATGGTGTAAATTCTAGTCTGAGTCCAAATCTGAAGAACTGGACTTGAAGACAGAGAAAATTCTCTTACTTGGCCTTTCTGTTCTACTGATGACCTCAATGGATGGGAAGATGCCCACTTGCACTGGAAAAGCAATGGATTTTACTTAGTTTTCTGATCCAAATGTTAATCTCAACTATAAACACCATCATAGACACACCCAGAATAAGGTTTAACTAAATATCTGGGTATTCCCTGGCCAAACACATAAAAATCACTATCACAAGGACTTAAGAATCCAACTCTATACATTTAGAGCCAACAGAACTGAACTCCATAGATATAAAGTAACTTCCCAGCTTGGACAATTAGTGAAAAATCTAGGCTCATGACCTAAATATTCATATTTTACTATATAGCTATTATTATATTTTTATCCAACTCTCATTCTGTTACGTTCCTTTTTAAATTGTTATTAAATCAAACCTAAATATGATGATTTACATATTAATAAATTTTACTTGTATATGTATATGTGCATGGTTTAATAGATATGTGGTCTTGGGAAGGTCACTAATGCACTTGAGACTCAGTTTCCTCATTACTAAATGATAGTTATTATACCTACTTCACAAGATTCATTGGTCAACGTGTTCAGTGTACTGGGACATAGCAAGTGCTATGGAATTGTTAGCTCTATTCTTATTCTTGCTACAAAAGTCTAAAATATCCAAGTTTCTCCTTCCTCTTTGGTCTTAATTGCTGGCCCAGTGTGTCAGCTGGTTTCTGTTTTTCTCTGAGAATGTAACTCATTATAAGGCTAAGAATTCCAAAGGTCTGCAGGCATTTCAGGGATTTCCACATCAAGTTCTGCAACCACAGCACAGAAAAGAGAACAGTGTGTCCAAACTCCAGTGGGCAAGGGGCAAACGTGGTTTAAACAAGTTTGGAGAGATGGACAATGAATGGATCTTGTACTGCAGATATTTTATTCTTACTCCTTGTTATTTTTGGTGTTTCATTTTAGCAAAACAACCAAACTGACATATCTGTCAATGTTCACTGAACACTTAAGCTGTGCAATCCCGCAGCACACTCAAAGGAGAGTGCCACATCTTCAGAGGTTTGCTCCACCTCCAGCTGGATGCACAGCCAGAATCTCAAAAGACCAGAATTCTCTAGAAAGTCATGCATTGAAATTATATCTTTGTGACCGCTAGCTTCTTCAAATCACCTGTAATGAGGTTATTTATGGTGAGCCAATTAAAAGGGTTGGCTGAACAACATGACATGCTGCTGCTCCTTGAGATTCTGCCTCATAACTTACCCTACTTGTGACAAAATGCTGTGATGTGGATGTTTGGGGTGTAGTAAATTTATATATCAAGACTTAGACTGGGGTTATTTATTCAAAACCACCTCTTTTTGAAATGACTTATACATCAGACTTTTAACGTTCTTTTCCCATCACCAAGGATATTTCTCATGTTTATTTTTCAGAGTTGACTTTTTGTCACTTAATGAAACTTCAATAATGCAACATATGAATACCTATGTAAATACATAGATCCATATTGTGAAAAAAATTAGTGTCACAAGCTCTTTAATGACAAAAATAATACAAATAACATACATGGACAGTATTTGCAAGAAGTGTATATTAGCTTCTCACATGACTCTCAATTATTTTGAGACATCATGTTGCTGAATCTCAATATCTAAAGATAAAGCTTTAGAGGAGATAAACATGCTAACTCTTGATGAATCAAGAACAATACATCCACATAATTACAAAATAATACATGGCAGTATGTCTAGATTTAAGGTGTTTTATTTTGTACAAGTGCATGTGATATTCATGTGATATGTATAATCATAAATACATATAGACATGGCAAAATGGTGTACTTTGATCTTAAGTACATTGGATTGTTCTTTGAAGATAAAGATTAATATGATCAGAGAGATAAGTGGACCTTAGACTCTTCTTATCAAGAAATTAGGTGCCCTTAAAAAATTGCTCATGGAGCCCCTTGTATTCTTCAACTGTGGCCTTACACCACGTTTTGCCATTTTTTGTTTCCTTCCACTCTGTTATTTTCTGTTTGTCTCCATTCATTTGTTCAACAAAGTTATTGAGCACCTACTTACACACTAAGAATTATGATAGCCACTGGAGAAAATAGGGTAATGTATTTACCCTGTTTACTCACACACACAAATGAGTTATTAGAAACACAGCAGTTACTAAGAGTGTGAGGAGTGGGGAGGGTGCTTCTTTAGATAGCATAATTACAGTAGCCTCCATGAGGATGGACATTTGACCCAATATCTGAAGAATGAGGGCAAAGCAGAGCTTCCAGTTTTGGCAAACTACATTATGAGCAGAAGGAACACCCAGTAGCAAGGTTTACAAAGCAGAAAGGAGACCAGCGTATTTAGAGCCCTGGAAATAGAGGAATATAAGGCCAGTGAATTGAGCTGGAGTCATAGATATGTAGGGCTTTGTAATCCCTGGTGAAGAATTGGGGCTTCATTCTGAAAAGCAATGGGAAAGAAGTCTTAAAGAATTTCTGCACGGTACAGATGCAACCTTATTTATACTTTTAAAATATCTCTGTGTGAAGAATGAATTGGAAAGGAACAAGAATGAAAATAGAGATGCTAGAATAGTACCCAAAAACATAGGTAATGGTAACTTGAACTTGGTGCTGACAGTGGAGATGGATCCAGTGGAAAGATTTATTGCATATTTGGAGGCATCACTGATGGATCTGAGGGTGGATTGGGTGTGGAAAATGCAAGGGAAGCAAAGAATTACCAGATGCTCTCCAGGTTTTTAATCTTATACTGTTGAATGATTTGACATTCCCTTTCTACAGTGGGAATGTTAGAAGAATTGGGAAGGCTTAAGAATAATCAGAATAAGAAATTTTGGACACAAAATGTAAGATTCCTTTTAGACATGCCAGTTGAAAAATTAGGTAGCAGTTTGCTATAGGTGAGTCTGTAGAATTCAGAGGAAAGACCTGGACTCCATATAGATATTTGGAAAACATTAGCATATAAAGAGGGCATAAAACCTGGAACTGGGTAGATTTCCTAGGAAAGGAGTATGCTTGGCAAATAGAACACATCCAGGAAGGAACACGTCTCATCAACATTTAGAAGTTGATTGGGAAGAGGAGCTAGCAAAGGAAATGAGAAGGAACACCCCTAAAGTTGTAGAAAAGCAGGATTGAACAATGCCATAGAAGCTAAGAGAAGAAAGTTTCAGGATGCAAAGAGTAGTCCATTTTAACAAATAGCTGCTGAGAATTAGGTTGAGGACACATCAATATCTTTTGGGCAGGTCAATATGGAATTCCCTGGGTGATATGGACAAGGTTGGGTTCTTTCAGTTGTTGGGACAGTGTCAGACAGGAGTGGAAGAGTGAAATAGAGAAAAGGATGAAGCACTGACTACAGATGATTGGCTTGAGGATGCAAGAAAAGACAAAGAAATGGAGAATAGGTACAGATGTGGACCCTAAGAAGATTTCATTTTCAAGATGGCTCATGGGTATTTATATGGTAATAGGAATAGCCTACTAGTGGGGAAGGAGCTGATGATAACAAAAGCAACAGCATAAGAAAATTCTTGAGACCCCAACAGGGGGTAGCAGCATAATTAGAGGATTTGCCCTTCATAAAAGCAGGAAAGTTATCTTTCACAGGGAAGATAGAGATGTAGCCTTCATAGTCACTGTATGCCAGAGTAGAGTGGCATTCATCAACAGCTTAATAAATGCTGGACATCCACTCCAAGCCAAAGAAACAACAACAACAACAAATAGTAGATCCAAAGAGCATGGAAAATGAAGTGTATGCGAGAGAAATGAGAGAGAGGGATGTGACTTATTCGTACTCCTTGATTGGTTATTGTTTATTTTACAATGGGTTCTTTATTATCCTGATCAGACAATCCAGTTAAATGATTAAAAATCATACTGGAGAGCTGGGGCTGTAGCTCAGTGGTAGAGTGCTTGTCAAGAATGCATGAGGCACTGGGTTCCATCCTCAGCAGCACATAAAAATAAACAAAGAAAGGTCTTCTGTCTATTTGCAACAAAAAATAAAAATTAAAAAAAAAATCAAACTGGATGTTTCCTATGTGGTATTTTGTTTGATTTGGACATCTATTGTGATCCATTACCAATATAAATGCTCAAATGAAAAGAAAATGTGTTTTGCACCTTGGTTAATTTTAGTTTCAGACCCATGGCAGTGGCCTAATCAATTTCTTGATGCATTTCATTTTCCTTAGTTTCCATAATTATTTTGATCACTGATAAGATCACTGATTTGTTAAACCAAAACACATATTTAAGATCACATTTCTATTTTGCCTTAAAGGTAAAAGTGCTAATTGGCACTTTCTAGGGTCTAATTCACAGAGAGAGTTAATATTTGTTTACAAGGCTAGGGAAGCTGTAATGTTAAAAAAGAGAAAAAAAGTATACCCTGATGAGGTTCACATAAACACACTTTTATTGCACCCATGAAGGTAATCAGATGAATCTTCTATGGAAGATAGATTATCTGTTATTAAAATGTATTAAATGCATTTTTAATATGGGAATCAGCAAAATATTTGCAAAAAAACAATTGTTACTTTGTAGTTGTCTTTCTCAAAATATATGAGAGCCAGCAATACTCAAAAATCAAATACTTTGAAGAATGCACATTAAATATGATGCATTTGATAAGCAGATACATTTAAGATTTTTCTGTCTTTTTTTTTTTGTATCAACTATGGTTCTACTGTTGGTAATAAATCCTGAAACTTTGTCATTGCCTTTGGAGAAAAAGAATGATAAATTCTGAGGTACTCATCTATTTCTCTAGTTTAAATGTAATACAAACAGAAGTGGTATTTATACACATTCTAATAGGGTGCATGAATAATGAATGGTGCAGCTGCATTTTTATCATCTGGTGATACAAAGTTGAAAAATACTGTCCTCAGAAGAATTCTGATGAGTTAATAACAAACATGTGAATTGATTCTCACACATTCAATGGAAGAAAAATTACTTTATTTTATCCTAGAGTTATTGTGAAATTTCCATTCATGGCTCATTAGAAAAATCATCAAAAATTGATCTCATCTTTTATTATGTTCTGAAGCTATTCCAACATCTATTTACTTGAACTTTCTTGAGACTTCAAGAGACATTTTATAATATTTATATTTAGAAAGAATTTCAGCTTAGGGAATAGAAAATTAAAGTTAATTGAAATTGGGGGTTATAACAAAAGGGACACTGAATTAGGGTCATTTAAACTGAAACCCAAATGATGAGTGAGCCAGTTGAAAGAAACAGTGACAAAGAGAATGGCATGTTGGAGTACACAGCATTCCTAAAGTTGACAGAAACCCATATGCATCCCTAGCAGTATGGTAATATAAGGGATGACTCGCATGCTCGATGCTGCCTGCCTCCCACTTCCAGCACATTGACTATCACCAGGGCTCTAGCCCATCCTGATATTTGTTGAGAATCCCTAAAAGACATCAGTTCTCTCAAAAGCACAGTTCTTTTAACTCTGCATGACATATGCAAGAGAGAAGTTCTCTGCTCTTGTTCTCTGAGGTCACCTGCTCTGGGAACCCCATGCCTACAAAGTAGTTACAGCTGTTGGCAGTGTTGATATCCACCTGTGGCTGTCCCAAGGCTTCCTGAACTGATGCTCATGGAATTGATATTTGTACCAAGGACACTGCTGTCTGGTGGGTGCTGAAGCTCCAGCTTGTATCTCATCAGGAGGACCCATGTGTGCTAGTTAGTTGTCTGAGCCCCCACTAGGCTCTATATGCACCAAGGAAAGGGGATTTCTCTTCTGCCTCCCTTCTGTCATTAATTTGCATTCCTTATTTATACATGTGCCCAAAACAACATGGGATTTGGGGTGTATGTTTGTTTGTTGTCTTTATTTCGGTTTCATTTCCCCAGAGTTCTGACACAAGTCTTGACCTACCCTCCTCTTGACTCTTCTTCCATTTCATTCAAGTTCCTTGTTCTTAATCCCTCTTCAGTGATCCAGCTTTCACTTTTCCTAGAACAGGTTTCTTCTGAATAAGTGTCATAGTCACTCATGGCAATACACACATGACTATGTCTAGCTAATTGGTCTTCTGAATATGACAGATCTTTAAGATTTTTTTTCAATTTTGTGATTATAGATGAATTGAAAAACATACATGTACAATTCCAGAATCTCCATATGCCAATGAAATACTTTAGAGATAATATATCTGGCTGAACTAGCCACTCTCTTCTCCTTTATTTCTTTAAACATTGCTAAATCATTCTTTAGTAAGGAAATATGGCTCATTTGTGTTATAAAATAGAAGTATGAATACAAAAATTCAGTTTTTCTTCATAACTGTGCCCTATATAAGAACCTCAAAATTATTTAAAACTTAAAAGTGTTACAGTATTTTAATACAATTATACCTTATTATCTATATTTTTAAAATAAGCTAACTACATTGTGTACAACCAGAGAAATTAAAAGTTGTGCTCCATTTGTGTACAATGAATTGAAATGCATTCTACTGTCATGTATAACTAATTAGAACAAGTGAAAAAATGAAATGGAAAAAATAAGCTAATGGAATAACACAACTTTGAAATTTGTATCACTCATGATATATCACTATTGACAGTTAACTATGGTCTAGATAAGAAATAAGATAGAAAAGTTCATCAAGAGACAAAACATTCTTTTTCCTACTAAACAAAATGGGTTTAACCTTCATTTTTCTCCTGAAGAATAGCCACGTCTGTCATTTAGTGGTTGTCATTTAACCTTTGTGGGTTTCAGTTTCCTTATCTATGAAATAGGAACACACACAAATATCGAATGCTAACATTTAATTGAGGGCACATTAGATTCCAGGCAACATACTATTTTAGTCAGTTTTTATGCTACTGGGACCAAAAGACCTGACAAGAACAAAGTAGAGGAGGAAAGTTTATTTGGTGCTAAAGGTTTTAGAGGTCTTAGTCCATAAATGGCCAACTCCATTGCTCTAGGCCCAAGGTAGGGCAGAACCTCAAAGACAGAAGGGTGTGGCAGAAGAAAGCAGCTCAGGAGGTGGCCACAAGGAAGCAGAGAGAGAGAGCTCTGCTCACCAGGGACAAAATATAAATCCCCAAGTCATGTCTTCAGTGACCTACTTCCTCCAGCCACACCCTATCTGCCTACAGTCACCACCCAGTTAATCTCTATGGATTAATCCACTGATTAGGTTACATCTCTCATAATCTAATCATTTTACCTCTGATTGCTCTTGCATTGTCTCATGCAAGAGCTTTGCGGGGACACCTCTTATCTACACCAAAACACTCATTATATACCTTAGAGGATTTATCTCAATTAATCCCCTTAATAATCCTACAAAGTATATAGATTACTATCCCTTCTTTCAGAGGAAGAAACTGACCTTGAGAGGGCTAAGTAATTAGCCCAAGTTCACCGAGCTATTAAGTGGAAAAGCTACACTTCAGACCCAGATGGTCTGACTCTTAAGTTGTTGCACTTAACTGGTGTGCTGTACAGAAGGGAGATAATGTTCAAAAGTACAGGAGTGGTATTAACTCTGAAATCACTGTGGTTATTTTCCCCTGGGGTATGTGGTTGAAGTTAGTCATTTCCCCAAAAGAGCAATTGCATTCCCTGTAACTATCGACAGCTATCATTCCCCAAATATACATGATGATTCTTCATTTTAAAAATCTTTCAAATTCACCCAACAGTATCATATTTTATTCAAATCCCATCACCCACAAATAAATGTTTTTGTATCATCACAGAACCTAGCATATTTATGAAACTATAATTAAAGTCTATATATAACTTTGTATTATGCTTATTTCACCTAGTATTAAATCATGGACTTGCTTTGTTCATTCATTCAAAAAGACATTATTTATGGAGCTTCGGCCGTAAAAGCATTGTCCAGGCTCTGTGGGTCATCAGTAAGCAAAACAGCCAAAATTCTTGATCTCTTAAAGCAGACCTTTTAGTAGTGACAGTGTGAAGAGTGATACAAAAAAAATATTGAGCAGAGTAGAGACAGACAGTTACAGAAAAGGTGATATTTTAAAAATGGCCTGATTAGAGAAGCCATCTCTGCAAAGGTAGTGTTTGAACAGAAACCTGAATAAAGTGAGGGGGTGAGCCTGCAAAGCTCCCTTGGGGAGAGAGTTTCTAAAAGTGAGACATGCAAAGTCATGAGGCCAGAGGGAGCTTGGAGTGTTTGAAGAGAGCAGCAAGAAGACCAGAATAAATGGAGAGAAATAAGGAAAGAGTGGCAGAAATTGGGGGAGGGGTATTCTAGCAGGAAGATCAAGTTCGGCCATATCCCATTCTAATTTTATTCTGAACAAATTGAGATGCCCCCAAAGGGTTTTAGGAAAGTACCGACATGATCTAATTATAATGGAATTTTATTCAGCCATAAAGAAGAATGAAATTTTGTCATTTGCAGGAAAATGGATAGACCTTGAGAATATTAGGTTAAACAAAAGGAATTGAAACTCAGAAAGCCAGGGGTCTTGTGTTTTCTCTCATATGTGAAAGCTAGAGAGGAAAAGGGAAAAGAAAGGTGGGGAGGGATGGGGGTGGAATATCATGAAATCAAAGGGAGACCAGTAGAGTAGAGGAAAGGAATGAGGGGAAGGAGAGAGAAAAGGGATATGATATTGGCTAAATCTGATTGTTATATTGTGTGCATATGAATATGTAACAATGAATTCCACCCTTATGTACGACTCTAATGCACCAATAAAAACATGGGGAAAAAAATCACTCAGGCTTTGTGTGGAAAATCAACTATAAGGGGCAGAATGGAAGCAGAGAGACCCATTAAGAGTCAGTCTGTTGCTATGGCCCATAAAGAATGCGAGAATGATGACTTAATTCTGAGCACATGGAAGACTGAAGTTGCCAATTATAGAAAAGAAGAGAAATGAAGAAGGAACAGATTTGGTGGAGAGGTAGATAGGATAGGAATCAGGAGTTGAGTACGTGAGTCATCTAAGTGGGTATTTCAGTATGCAATTGGATATATAAGTCCAGTTCTGAGGGAGAGGGACTGATTGAGACTAGAAAATAGAAGAGACCAAGAATTGAGCACTGGTCTGTATAACTTATAAAAGTCAAGAGGGTGAGGAGGAATAAATAAAGGAGACTTGAGAAGGAGTGGCCAATAAGAAGCCACCCTAAGAAAGTGTGGCATCCTGGAAGCCCAGTGAGGAGATAGTATGGGGGGACAGGAGGAGGGCTCAGCTGTGTCAAAGGCTGCTGAGAGATCCTCCAGGTGAGGAGTGAGGAGAACCAAGTTTAGCTTAACAGGAGCTAATACACGGAGGCAGGAAGCAGAACTAGAAACAATAAATAGGAACAATGTGATGTTTTGTTTAAGAGGGGAGAAACAAAAAATCATGGCAACTGGATGAGATATTTTGGTTTGTTTATTCTAATATGAGAAATATTACAGAATATTTGAAGGCAGATTAGAGAGATCCAGTAGAGAGAATAGAGTCATGATGCAAGAAAGAGAGTATTAGATGACAATTACCTCTTGCTGATATACCATAATTGATTTAACCTTTTGGCTATTGATATTCATTTAAGTTGCTTCTGGTTGTGTGTAGTAACATTGCAAAGAAAATCTTTGTACCTATTTAATTTGATTCATTGAGGTCATTCACTAAGTTAAACATGCAGACTTGGAATTACTGGATCAAAGATCAGGAGCATTTTAAAGATTCTTGACAGTGCCCTTTGCTTTTAGAAAAATCAATCTACATTGCTACTAGTAGTACATAAATGGTTAAGTTTTATTGCAATATTATTAAATTATGCCATATTATCCTGACACCATAAGTTCATAGAATCCCTAAAGTACTTCAGCCTCTTTTATTCTAACAGAATAAATTTAGTTCTTTGAAGACAATGTTTTGATTACCTTCATTCCAGCATATTTTTTTAAACCAAATATTTCCCTAATTAACAATTACTATAATCATTGATCTGAAATTTCTCTGTGTTTAATCACAATGGTGTACATATGGTATTGTTGGAGGGATAATCATCAGTTTTGTGATCAGACCAACCTGTATTTGAATCCCAGAGTCATTACCTGTGCTTTGTATAAATCACTTTACTTTTCCTATAAATAAAAATATTAGCAATAATCTCTGCTTCCTAAATTACAATGCATGTTAAAATGAGATACCTGTAAAGTCCCTAGCATCTGGGAAAATTTGGTGGAAATTAAATTAAAAGTTCTACTTTTAAAAGAAACTTACATTTATTATAAAAAGAGCTTGTGAATGTGTAATTTTCTTTTAAATTCAAAAAGAAAAAAAGAATCCCTAGTGCACCACAGGCCATAAAGTTCTCATCTTACAATTTTGTTTATTATCATGAAAAATGACAACAAAAACACATGAATTTCAATGCTAGTAACCTGTCAAAACAGCAAGCACCTGGGTGTCTCTTGGGAAAGCACAGGCAGCTACAGTAGACCTGGGACCAGCACTGTCTCTAGAAATAGTACCAGGCAGTTATCTGCAGGTGACTAAATGAGGCTTCATCTCAGCACACAAGCTTGGAAAGCTTTATGATCAGTCCAGCCTGCTTTGGTGAGGAATTAACACAGAGAACAGTACAAATGGAAAGCAAATGCATCGAGACATCCAGTCAATTTCCAGACAGGTAAGAGAATCCTTCATGTAGGTGAAGCAGGGCATCCTATGCTTGATATTGTGCCTTTAGGAGGGTAAATACTACAATTTATGTAAGTATCTGTTCATGTGCATGTACGTGAGTCAGCAGAGAACCTTCATGATATCCTGGGAAATAGTTTCAGCCTCAAAGTCCGAAAATAAAAGACAACATGATGCAATTATTCAGTGTATTTTAATAGTGAAGACTCACAATCATGTGGAGTTTCTTGCAAAATTCATGATTATTCCAAAGAGAGTTGAGTTCCAAACACATCCACCTGACCAGAACTCTAAAGTTTCATAAAAAATATTGAGTGAAGTATATATTTTCTGTTTTGTTTAGTGTTGCTCCCGCACTGATGTTGGGGAGAAGATGACCGGACTTCCTTTGAAAAGAAAAGGAAGGGGTCACCATAAGCTCAGTCACTACAGTCACTACACTAGACATTTTTATAATCATGGCACCTGGGGAACCTACCTTTGCATGCAGACTTCGCTGAGAAACTAGTTGGTATCTTTCATCATCATCGGCTGTGGGGATTAGTCAATGAAGGTTTATGATATGAGATGTCTCTAGCCTAATTCCCAGGTAGGGGTGACAGCTTGGTTGTTTTCCTTTGTTAAACCAAGGACCTTCTTAACTTTAGTTGTTCTTATAAGCATTACAGCTTTCATTAATAATTATACACAACTTCATTGATAATCTATCTATACAGGAAAGGCTAACCTTGGATAGAAACCCTCACAAAACATTTAGCACACTAAATTTATTTTTTTAAATATGTATTAAGTTCTCATTGTGTTCTTAGCATGACATTAAGTTTTGGGCCCACAGGGAAGAAAAATGAAAATTTAGGCTGAGTGCTTAAAAATGATATAATTGTTCAGATATTGGTAACAAGTTATATATAATTCTGACTTTATCTGTGGTCCTTGATGATGAATAACAATGTTGAGAAATAATGCATCTGGTATTTCCATCATCTTAATAATAAAATTGGATTAATTTCCTGTCTGATTCAATAATGCAGAAAGCAGTCGTCAAGATGGCCCAAATAAATCATTAGATTCAAGGAGTCAAGCTCTATTTCCCACAAAACATAGGGCTGCCAAGTTTTGTTTTAGTCTTTTGAGTGCATCTCTGGTGTGAGATACGAGCAGGTAATAATATTAAATGAAGGCTTAGCAAAAATTTCAAAGCAAGAGTTGGGGTTTAACAAAAAGATTTGGGACTAATGAGAAAAAAAATTACTGATTTTCTTTTAATGCCAGTGTATCTATACCTCTCCATATGAAGAGGACTCACATTAAAGGTCTCAGCCCATCACAAAGAAGTGATAATGAAGTCCTTCCTGCTCAGACTACTTCTTTGGCCCACCTGTGTCCCACCCCTCGGGCCTTCCAACCTACGTTCCATCACCAAAACTATAAAAAGGGGAAACAACCGCACTTCCACGGATTCTACCTCCTGGGTCCCCACTTCCTCCGGGAGAAGTCTTTTCTGCTGTCCTTTAATAAATGTCTAATTTCTACTCTGAAAAAAAAAAAAAAAAAAAAAAAAAAAAAAAAAGAAATTAAGGCTTTAAAGATGTAGCCTCTTATTTTTGTATGCCCAACTATCTTCCCCTACAGCTTTCCACAGTCTTGAATTTACTTTTCAAAATTGCTATCGTGAATTACTATGTTGATAATTGATGCTGGACTGTCTGGTATGAAATTAGTCATTTCTATATTTAACTATAACAAGGAAGAATAAGCTATATATAGTCTCCTTTGTTTTTCTGATCAATGCATGTGCTTCTTCTATTAGACTACTTAATAATTAGATCAGAGATGGAGCAATCCTAATCAATGCCAGACCCCAATCATGCTGCAAGGAAAAAGAGCCTCACTGTGAAGACAGAGAGGTAATAACAGGATGAAGCTGGCACAGTAGGCTGTGCTTTAAAGTTATGTTGCAGACAACATCTCTCAGATTCTTGCTTTTCCAGAAATGAGATGGCTCTGGAGGTGCCAATCACTAAAATAACACATTGTGGGAAATTATATGCTTATTATTATTTTGCCATATCCTTCTGCCGATGAAAGCACCATGAGAACAATAACTAAAGCACATTCCACACTCTGTCTTTATTCACTTTTAGTTATGCAGAAAATTGTTAATTCCCACTGTGACAGAAAAATCAAGATTAACAGGGATAAAAGTTGAAAGGATGATAAATCAAAGCATTTTCATTTGCATCTCAAAAACACATGCCAATAAACCTCACTTCATTCTACCATGTTTCTTGGAGAACTGTGTAGTTCACCAGGAGAGTGAAAACAGAATCCTATTATAGTCATTGAAGTGAAACATAAACTCCTTCATGGAGGGACTCAAAATGAAAGTAAATTTATAACATCTTTCCATGGAGTGTTAGACTCCAAACCACCCTTGTGATCAGACTGATGTTTCAGAGCCTGTGTGGTCTCCCTCCCCTTCAGCTCCAGTTTTTGCATGTGATCCCTTGCAAGTCCTGAAATCATATATTTCTGTTGATTGAATATAAGCACATAAAAATAAAAGGTAACCATCTCCTTCTTTTACCCATATCTGGAATAAAGCACCAATGGCCAGTAATGACTTCATTTTTAAAAATATGTGGTATTTACATATATTTGATGGCTTGAGGCAATATCAGACAAGGACACAGAGTAAGGGGAGGAGGGATGGTGATTATAATTTTGCCCTTGGACATCTATTTCCAAGCAACCTTAAATGCCTCTTTGAGCTTAGGTTAGTCTTGACTCTTATTGGATATAGTAGTAAGTCTCCTCTGTCCCTTCAGGAAAGCTCCATGATTCAGGCAGTCATGACAGTGAGGATTAGAGTTTTGTCATCTTGATGAGGCTGGACGGAGAAACCTGAGTTTGTCTGACCTCATTTTTCAAACAGCAGTGGCCTGAGTTGGGTTTTTGTCCACACGGGGTTTCTGCGTGGCCCTGATTCCAGCCATTTTCAACTCAAACGTTGGCTGCTCTGTTCTACCTCTAGCATCAGAAATGCAGAAGGAAGAGGGTGGGGCGGGGGGAGCCACCCAGGATAGACTGAACAAGAGCACGGGGAATAGGAATAACTGAGAAAAAAATAACATTTAGTACAAAATAGGAAACATAATCAGAGGAGCCGAAGGTGGAAATTTCTGTTGACTGGAACATATAATAACAAGACTTGAAAACTCTGTTAAAAGCCAGTAACTTGCTATTATATTTGTTTACTGTACCCAGGATAATATCTAGTCATGGTTAAATCGTGATTTTTTTCCTCCTGCCTCTAAATAACTTTGTATTAAACCTCTATTTCCTTCCGTTTCACCCATAGATATGTTTGTAACTCTTATAAAAATATTTTTACAAATATAAGTGAATGCAAAATCACACAGTATAGGAATGATCATATCATAAAAGTACATAGAGTATTATTTTATAATTTATGAAAGCTTTATCTCCTCCAGTGAATTTGTACTTAGGAAAGTCCAGACCTTTGCTGTTTTATGATTTTTTTTAATAGCTTATTATAAGGAAGGAGACTTACTCCAAAATACACTGAATTTAAAGTTTTCAGCACATTGTACATAAAACCTCCTCTTTTAACAGACAAATTTTAAGAGTTTTTGAAGGCAAAGGAGTTCTTTTCACAAGAATGTATTGAGGAATGTAAAAGAGGACACTAATTAAGAGGTAATATTAAAATAGAAGAGACACTAGTGTAAGGAAGATAAAACTAGGTTATAAAAGGCTTTTTAAATGAATAAGCTAAGGGATTCTAACCTAAATTACCAAGGCTGGCTCTGTTATTATTATTGATATTTAATTTGTAGCATTAGAAGAAAGAAAAGGGAAGATGATTATAAATTTAATGCAACATTACAAAGAATCTTCCCTGAATTTGGAATTTATAGTGAGTGCTCACAGCAGCCTTGGTTTAAAGGGGCAGGATATAAAATGAAAAGAAGCAGAAACTCCAAAATCAAAGAATCTTCTTAAAGCATGCCATTCTGACCTTCGACCTTAAATATAGATTCTCTCCAAAACCAGATTATACTACTTTAGCAAAACTAAGCTATTTTGACCATTGCATTTTCCTCTGTTGTAGGCTTCCTGACTGACTTTCGGCTAAAACTCCTTGACAGATGTAAAAATCAGTAAATGTAAACACTGCAAATCCAATCAGGCCACTTCTTCATGTCTTGATATTATTTACTGTTCTGGTAAATAAACTCAAGACCTTCATTTAATCAACAAAGTTGTTATTTCAGTTTCCTTGTTCTGAATACCCCAAGAAGTAGATCATTAAATTTTCAACATCAATATATATTGAAGACATATCTTTAAGCAAAGCTGACTGAGCAGTTTTGTCTGCCAGTTCTAGCTGTTTTATAGCCAATGGTTTATGTAGTTGTCATAACTAGCAATGTAGTTGTCATCAACATTGGTTAGATGAAGAAACTGAGGTTCAGAGAGAGTTAATAATTGGACCAAGAACATAAACCCCAAGTTTGAACCCAAACCTCTCTGGCTAACCCATTCTTAACTATTATTTGATAGTGTAGCAAAGTTTCTTATTTGGTATTTGCTCACCTATCTGCAACTTCCAAACATACAAACAAAAATTGTTGATTTGTCCTGTCTCCCTAACAATTTTAAAAAGCAGAATAGTCAAAAGTTTTTAAATATGCAAGCACAAAATTCAAAAAGGTTTTGAATATTGTTCTTGTCACAAGGTCTTAGCCTTTATTTGAATTTTAGATATCATTTCTCAGTCAAATCCAATATTTGTTTAGTTTCTTCATGAATTTTTAATTAATTTGCTAATTAATTGATTTTGCAGCCCATAACTGCAACAGAGCAAATGTGTGCAAAAGTCATTAACTTGTTATTGCAATTGTTTTCAAAATATTAATCACATCAAAACTCTAGTATTGTTATTTAATGTGTTAAAGGGTAGCTAATCACTAGTATAGGGATCTTAGGAGGAAAGATGAAGTCACCTAAGATACTGTTGCTTTAGTATATAAAGGTGAAAGTACTTAACTGAGAAAAAAAGACTTTCTCCCTGTTTACAGTCCTATTTTTGTCCTTTTGTTCTGAGAAAAAGTTGGTCTGATGATCTGCCTATTTCTTCATATACCACACTCCCTAGAACCTCTTAGAAGTGTCAATATAAACTAACAAATGCTAATTTTAGTTTATTAATATCAAATTGCATTAACCCTTTAAAACTCATTAAATGAACCTCCCTTGGGTATAAAAGAAAGTCTACAATTGTACATAATGTACCTGTATTGCAACATGATGAACTTGTACTTTCACCTGAGTTCCAGTGAGGATCACTTAGCCTCCCAATGGACCATGAACCACATTTTGAGGATCACTATCCCAAGGTTACTCTTTACTTCCTCATCAACAAATCCAGTAGCCTTTTCTTGATCCACAGTTTTCTTAACCAATGCATTCCACTGCATTGATAAACCTCTTTTGGAAATTCTCTGCTTCTGATTTCCATCATAACCACATATCTTAATTCTCTTCTGATCTTTCCACTTCAATAGACACCCATGCTGAAACCAAGGCCAACTAATGAGAAAAATTATAGTAACAACAAGCCTATGGTACTAAGTGTTTGTGCTTGAATGGAACAAGAAATAACTTCTCTCTCCTCCTGCCTGAGAAAGACAAAGGAAACAGGCCTGTGGAGGTCAAAATGCCTCTTTTCTTGCTTGTAGAGTTCCTGGAGATGTGACTTGGCATGACGATGATATTCTTCTATCACTGCATCTTCTTAGGGAGATTTATACACCAGTCACAAGCAGTACTAGTCAACTATGACCCTCTTCTGCAGAAACAGGCTTTACAACTTCAGCACCTGCAAACAGAAGACCAGATTGTCTGACCTTTACAGGCAAGCAGACCCCAAAAGAAAATTACAGAGCTGCATACACCCCAGTATCATATTCTAAATGCATCAATAACCCAGCCTGCTTCTTCTCCCCTTGGGAGGCCGAAAAGAGGAAAAATCCAGCAACATTACTTTATTTAAGCTGCCACCACACAGAATAAAACACCAAGTGTTTCCTCCTAAAATCATGAGAAGAGAAAAGCTATAGAAATTTGATAGTTATGACATCACATTAAAATAGATAAATATTTGAATTATGTATGAGTATATATAATATATTCATATTACATATAATTATTGTATTATGTGATATGACCTACATACCAGAAAAAAAACTAACATGAAAAACATTACAACCTTATCTAAGGATAATGAGATAAACGATTAAAAATAATATTTATTTCTTTTTTCTAATTCAGTGTATTTTCTAAATCTTCTATCATAAGCATATTTAATTTTTATAATTAGATAAATTTTTAAATTCTCAAATTAGTTGCAAGAAATGGACATTAATACTGGTTAAGTGTAAGTTTAATTTACAACCAAAATAATAGCACACAACCCAGAAAATTAATGTTGATTTCACTTATTAAGAGTGGATCTCAAAGAGCTGATAAGATTAACTTCTGACTTTTATTCCCTCTTTAGTGGTATACTAGTCAAAGTATCAGAACTATATTAAATACCAGTCAGAACTACATAAATTATAAATCAAATGTAAATTATGAAAATGAATCCAGTGTATTCTTTAAATGATTAGGGATTATGGGTGGACTGCTCACCTTAATGTGACCTTCCCAAGTGCACAGCCCTCAGGTTTTTGCAACCATTTCTAAGCCAGCCATGTAACTCAGATTCTTCCATTTAGTAAATATACAACATTAATTATGATGATCCATGTAGTCCTTCATTTCACAAAGATTTTATTAAGTATCTATTACATGCCAAGTTCTATTCCAGGTCTTTGAGAGACAACAGAGAAATAGACTGATGAATTTCCACATCAATGGAGGCTATATTCTAGTAAAGAGAAAAAGTGAATAAAATAATAAGTAATAAGTAAACAAGAAACTGTAGACTAGTGTTAAATGTAATATGAAAAATAGATCAGGGCAATGTAATTGGGAATGGGAAGTCTTCTCTGAGGAAGTGACTATTAAAATGTCAGTTGAAAGGCCAGAAAGAGTCACCCACACTAATGTTGAACAACTCTCCTAGCAAGAAGCAGGTGAATAGCAAGAAGATCGTGAAGAAGAAATGAGCATAGATTTTGAAGGGATTGGGGAAAAAAAAAAGAGTTATTTGAAGGAAATGAGATTCAGAGAGAATAGGAGTCAGATAAAGTGTAGGCCCACAGAATTCAATTTTACTTTAGGTATGATAGAAAGTTATATGAGGGTTTTCAGAGGGAAAAGAAGCTGAACTCTTTGAAATAAATATTTTAAAACAGGTACAAAAGACCAAAAACTTTAAAAATTTTGAATCACTTCCTGCTTAAAACAACTAAGAGTGCATATATCGTGTAGAGTCCAGGGCTCTGCTCTTGAGAAGCTGTGTTCAGGTGAGTAGGCCACCTGTTGAGGGCAGTCATAAAGAGTAAGCTGGCAGAACTCAGAAGATAAAGCAAGAGAGTGATCATAATCACACATCAGAAAAAGCAAGAGAGTAATCATAATAACACATCAGAAAAATTGAAACCACATTAGAAATTAAAGAAGTGGAATAGATTTTATTGAAAATGTAGCATATCAAGATACAGATAACAAGTCTAGAAAAATTTTCAACCGAATAAAGACATCCAAGTGGCTAGAGAAAAGTACATAAAATAATGTGGTTAAAGAGAAAGACAAGGAATATATAATTGCATATATATATATTGTGCCCATGATGAGATGAAAATATTTAGAAGAAAAATCTTCAAATGTGTAATAAAAAAATTTCTGAAATAGAATCTAGAATCAATCAACAGCATACCCCACAGTACAGAAACTATCTACCCAAGGAAATATCATGGTGACTTTTTTAACTTTAAAGATAAAGACTTCTGTGAGATTACAGGCAGAAAAAGCAAGTTATCTACCAGACAGGCTAGCCTCAGGCCAGAATATTTCTCACAGCAACTTTCAATACCAGAAGGCATTGGGATAACAGCAAAAGAGTTCAAAAGCAAAAAATAAAAATAAAAATTGAATCAAGAATTCAATATCCAACCAAGCTGTTATTTATTGTTAAAAGCACCATAAATACAATCTCAAACATACAGTGCTTCTGGAAATATAGCACTCATGAGCTTACTTGAAAGTAGTAGATAATGAAATCCAGCTAAATAAGATAGATGTCAAAATAAAAAATTCAAGAATGGAGATATTCTTCTGGAAAAGAAAGAAGAAGAGGAAAGACTGATCACAAACACTGAATTTGTTTAAATATATTATAACTAATACTATAGAACTACAGAGATTATACTTACAGAATATAAGCAGCCTATCATATCTGAAGATCCCACATTCTCCCATTCAACCAACTCTGTATGGAAAATATTTGAAAAATGCATGTGTCTGTACTGAATATGTTTAGACTTTTTTTAAGAGAGAGAGAGAGAGAGAGAGAGAGAGAGAGAGAGAGAGAGAGAGAGAGAGAGAGAGAATCTTTTTTTGTAGATGGACACAACACAATGCCTTTTTATTTTTATGTGGTGCTGAAAATCGAACCCAGTCCCACCTGTGCTAGGCGAGTGTCTACCGCTGAGCCACAATCCTAGCCCATATATAGACTTTTTTCTTGTCCATTATTTCCTAAGCAATATAGTATATCAACTATTACTATAGATAGCATTTACATAGTATTAGAAATTATAAGTAATCAAAAGATGATTTAAAGTGCATGGTGGCACACATCTATAGTCCAATAAACTCTGGAAGCTGAGGTAGGAGGATCACAAGTTCAAGGCCAGGTTGGGGGACTTAGTGAGAACTTCAGCAACTTAACAAGACCCTGTCTCAAATAAAAAAATTAAATAAAATAAAAAGGACTGGGGATGTAGCTCAGTGGTAAAGTTCCCCTGGGTTAAATCCCTAGTACATCCAAAAATAAAGCCAGTAAATTATGTAGGTTATATGCATATACTAGCCTATTATATATAAGGACCTTGAACATCTGCAGATAGTGTGTCCTTGGAGAATCTTAGAACAAATCACCCATGAATTCTGAGAAGCAACTGTATATTCATCAGGGTAAATAATGCTAACACAACCCCCTATCGTGTGGTTTAATACAATAAGAATGTCTTTTTAACTCAAGTCACTTTTTAATGAGTGTTGTTGGACCGTGTCTCTGCTTAATGCACTGATATGTGGCTCAGATGTCTTCCTTTGGTGACTCCACAGTTTTCAATGCAGCTTTAAGGTCATGCTGGACCCATCCAGCTAGTAAACAGAACAGAGATAGAGTAAAGAAGGCACCCTCATTCTTAACTGCCTGAGAATGAAAAATGTCACTTTATTTTCACTTATATTAATTATTCAGAACTATGAATAGCCTTCATTGCACAGAATATAATGTAAATATCACAAAACATTACAATATACAAGTAATACCCTTCCAAAAACTGGGAGATCATCACAAGAATTGGTGGGAAGAAGTGTATATTTTCTCATTTTTTAAGGCAGAAGTTAATAAACACTTTCTAAATTCCATAAATTAAGAAATAAAGGTTTAAATATATTATCATGCATTTTAAATGTTATAATTATAGACAGTATAGGCAGAAAACAGAAAAACAAAAGCAAAACATATTACAACATATATCAAAACATAAAAAACTAAGTAAATAAAGAATAAACAAAGGTAATAACTTAAGTAATGAAGCACAGCTAAATCTGTTAAAATAATAAAAGTAAATAAACTAATCTGTTAAAAATAACAAATTATTAGATGAAAATCAAAACATATTTCATGATGGCATGTTTTAAATATAGAAATACATCCCAGATATAATAAATAGAAAAACAACTTGTGGAACAATATGTGTGATTTAATCCAATTTTTATTTCATAGTAAGAGATATGATGTATAATGTACACATTTTGTTTTTATGTAATATACACATAAAAATATTTGGAAGGAGACAAAAAAATGGTTAGCAATGTTGTTTCTGGGGATTTAGGTGAATGGTTAGGAACAATAAACATATTTTCACTTTTTACCATATATCTTTCCGAACCTTAAATTTTTTTATGATAAGGTCATTTTTGTTATAAAACTGTAAACAAGCAAAATAACTGAAGTCCAATATGGTACTATTGGAAAACTGAACAGTACAAGCAAAGGAAGAGAGAAGAGAGGTCAGGGAAGACTGAGAGAAAGGTCTTTGTGTGGGGTCTACAGGAAGGAAGAGTGCCCTGCTCGGGAGCCACACACGCACTGACACAATGTGGAAAGTGCGTGGCTTTTAATGAACTTTAGATGTGGCTGGAATACTATGTGTTGTAAAGAATCGTGGAAGGAGACTAGAAGGACAGAGCAATTTTGTAGAACCAAAAGAGTTAAGACCATTCATAAGAAAACAGGATCTCCTCAAAGTACTTTGAACATAATAAAACTTGATTGGGTTAGCATTTTGCACAGTTAAGTATGGTTTCCATGTGAAGACTGAATTAGAGATCAGGGGAGAACGGTAGGCAACTCTTCATGACTCTACTCAAGTAGTCCAATGGACATGATAGGCTTGGGGCCAGGATGTCTGAAGAAAGATAATGGAAATATAGATAAGGAGAAGATGGGTTCACCACTCAAAGAGATATTGAAAAAGTGGAATAGACAGAACTTGATTACTAATTGGATGCCATAATGGTGGAGTTAAGAATAAGGACAAAAGAGTCAACATAACTTCCAAATGTGGTACTTTGTCACATTATATAAAAGTAGAAAACAAGCAACTTTGGTTATGGACAGGAAGAAAGAGGGAAAAAAAATACGTTCAGTTTGAGTAACAATGAGTTTGACATGTAAATAGAACATTCAGATAGAGAGAAGCAGGCATAAGACTCTGAAACATGAAATAAAATTCACTAGTATGTACATTTGTACATACTATGTACAAATGCCAAGTTATAAGGGGGGCCTGGGTGGCAGTATAAAATACCTGTGACAGATGAGGGGATTTCTACTCAGTTTAGAGGCATAAACAGAGAAATCTTTGCTTTTACTTCTAGAAATCACTTGCCAATCCAGCTGCTAACCATAAAGGGCAAGTTCGAATTGGCCAAGAGTGAAAAGATTCCAGGTAACAGAGAGGGTACATTAAAGTTAGAAAGAAGTGGGTGGGTTCTTCCTGACAGGTTTTGGTGGTTAGGAAAGCTGGGTCCTTTTGTCATTCTTGGGAATTGAGACAGCACTTCTGTTAGGGGCTTTGAGGATATCTCAAAAGGGAAAGAGATGGCTATTTGGCCTTCCTCCCCCTAACTGGGTCAGTGAATATAATCCTGACCCTTACTGGGTGTCACTAAGGGACAGACTATGCTGCCTAATAACATCAGGAGGGGACAAACTGCCCCCCTCCCATGCAAAAATAATTCAATCACCCTTTAAAAATAAAAGGCTAAAAACCAATCACCTACAGTTCAAACATAATTCTGCTGCCTAATCCAAGTGCTATATTCTAATCAGCCCTGTCAGTCTGATTTATATCTGATGCACATGGCTTTAACTAGTTTAATGAACAGTCTAGTGACCAAAGGAAGAAAGTCTTGATACAAAGTGCTCTTTCCATTATGAGGGAGTACAGTAGTACGGGAAATGACTCCAAAACCCCTTAACAAAGCAGAGACCCAATAAATTTATATAGAAATTGAGTTTGAAACCTTGAATTTTTATTATATTTATTTGTATGTTTATATATATATGATATCAGTAAAAGCACTCAATTGTCCATCTATGGTCTGTTCATCAGCTTTCTCTTACTCAATTTTCAGCTAGTAGAGAGTGAAGTCTTATCTTGGCTCATGTTTTGGAGGTTTCTGTCCATGGTCAGTTGGTCTAGTGATTCTGAGCATGTGGCAAGGCAGCACATCATGGCAGGAGTATGTGGCAGAAGAAACTGCTCACCACATGGTAGCCAGGAAGCAAAAAAGAGACACAAAGGGACTGAAGACAGCATTCCAATATCCCTTCCATGGGCCCCCCTATGACCTAACTTGCTTCTACTAGGCCCTAATTCTTTAAGGTTTTACCACCTCCCCATGATGCCATGGCTGGGGACTAAGCCTTCAGCACATGGGCCTTTGGGGGACACTCCAGATGCAAACTATAAGTGTTTGAAACTCCATTTGCATTATTTGCGACTGTAAAGTGGCTTAGCATTTTGCATTTAGAAAGAACATTTTCATTTCTTTGAAATTAAAATCCTAAATCATTTGTGTTTAAAGGATAGAAATGATCCAATGGGTTTAGAATTCAGACTAAAATATATCTTGCACTGTTGTATGGTAACTTGAAAGCTGTGACCTTATTATTTCCTTGGGAATTTGTATTCTATCATTGTTGTGATTTCATATAGTAGGTGAGGAGGTGTTGTACATTTCCAGTATTTTGGGGGGGAAGTGGATAGCATACATTCATTAACTCCAAGTAATCTTATGTGAAATAACACTCTCATTTTTTCCAGAATCCTTTCTTTATCCTAAATTGTACTTTTGTACATATTAGACTCTCAAATACACATGTATCTGTGTGTACTATATCTTAGCATTACTATTTTATGGTAGAATACTCAGAAATTCATGCATTCACCATAGAATCAATCCAGCTACAGGCAAGCAGAGAACTGATGCAAATTATTCAAATGTTTTTATACAACAAGCCAGATTATTTCAATTTCAACTAATTACTTCAACTCCACTTTAGTTGCATCGTCTAAATTTCTGTCTCAAATGCACAGCTTTTACCTTCTTGCAAGCTTTTACTTTTTTGAGTGATTTTTAATCTTGAGTTCCTATTTCACTTCCCATTTACCTTGATAGTCTGAGACTTTAATACTGTTTCCACAGTTACAAGCCACAGTTAATCATGGCCCTGGGAATTGAGTTCTCAAGTGTACACACAACCTCCTTGACTCTCAGTTCCCAGCGCAGACTGTTGGCTACAAATCCTGACCCTGGGGATCTAAGGCATGGCCTGCCTACTCACCCTGACTGAAAAACACTGATGGTAAGCCAGAAGTTAAGTGGCAATCCCCGATGTTTTAGGAAATCCATTTGATGAACCTTTCTTTGATCTTGCAAAGGAAAGGGAATAGACAGTCTCTGACAGCTTCCACAGCCTGGCAGAATAGAAAGCAGTTGCTTGAGGAAAGGAAGCTTCTGATTCTCAAAGCCACCAGCTGACTAACCTGGGTTTCCCAGGTAGATATATGAATCATGCTTAAAAGTATAACACTGTTTTTCCTCATTATTGCCTTTTCAAATCCTACTGGCCCTTCAAGGTTTAGCTCAAGTTTTGCTTTCTGCATTAAATTATGATGTTATATGTTGGAAACATTTTAGGCTATAGAAAAGTGGAAAGAATAATAGAGCAACCATTTGTGTACCATTAGATGGTTTTTATTTAATAAAAATATTACTCTCTGGGACCAGGGTTGTAGCTCAGCAGTAGAGTCCTTGCCTCACATGTGTGAGGCCCTGGGTTTGATCTTCAGCACCACATAAAAAACAAACAAACAAACAAACAAAAAAGGTATTATGTCCATTAGAAGAAGAAGATGAAGAAGAAGAAGAAGAAGAGGAGGAGGAGGAGGAGATAGTTGTTAAAAAAAAACTATTGCTCTCCGGAAGAGGATCACATTGAGACAGAAATCACCTTGCCCAAGTCCAGTAGAAACTGATGTTGCATGTGGTGAAGTGAATCTAGAACAGAGGGTCCCTTCCAACTTGTGAGTAAATTCTTCTAGGTCTTGCTTGGGTTCACCTTTACACTTTCACTGCCTTTACCCACAATAAGCTCCATACCTGAACCCAGATTTGAAATGGAGTTATACTTCTATCACACCTACCTGGCTTCAGACCAAAGGACTCATGTGAACCTCCAATATGTATCAACTCAAAGCTTGAAGGAAAACATGTAAAATTATTGAAGTTCTTGGTCAATTCTCTGTCTATATGTTAACAATGTCTTTGCTCAGATTTCTAACATTTTCCTTGTTTGGAGTTAATTTGTGTCCCCTCAAAATATATATGTTGAATTTCTAACTCCTCAATACCTGACGATGGGACTTCATTTGCAAATAGTGTTTTCAGGCATAATTAGTTTAAGTGGAGTATACTGGAATAGGTTAGGCTCCTAATCCAGTAAGACTATAGTGGCCTTATTAAAAGGGAAAATATAAGTACAAGCACTCAGAAGACATTATGTAGACACACAGGGAGAAGATGGCCATGTGATGACAATGGCAGAGATTGGAGGGGTGCATGTTCAAGTCACATACCAAAAACTGCTGGCCAATAATAGAAACTAGAAGACCCAAGGGAAGTTTCTCACCTACAGATTAAAGAGGAAACATACCTTGATTCAGACTTCTAGCCTCTAGAACTCTGAGACAATAAATTTCTGTTGTTTTAATTGAAATATAATAAAAACAAATATATTTTCTAAATGTTGCTTCCAGGTTGCTTTTCAACTTGTGTTTTCACCAACACAATTTTCCTTTTCCCTTCCCTAGAAGCAAGTTGTTGCCTCTTGGGCTGTTAGAAATCGTTTTACAATGATTCTGCCCAATTCTTTGCAAGGAGTCCAGTTTCAGCTTCCTAATGTGACCAAGCCCCAGGGTCCCTGCCCCTATGAAATCATTAAGAGATCCTCAGGAGCAAATGTAGTCTGGATATTTAGCTAAGCCTTCCATCTTGACCCAGAATCATTCTATTTTACCTTCCCAAACTGCTTGAGGTTCCTGTGGCATTGGGCATTTGGTCTAGTTTCCAGTCACTTGTTTTGTACTAACTAAAAAACTTGATGTATAGAAGATATGTTATTTCCTAACAAGACTACAAATTCTCAAAGCAGTATCATTTTCCTTGAGAGAAGGCTCAGTTTAAGAATCCCTACTCTATAATAGGTTGCACTTGTAAGCCAGCCTCTTTATCAGAGAAGCGTGTCCTTAGAAGTGTGCCCCATTTTATAGAAGATATGATATTGCAGCACCCAATAGCTACTGAGAATCTATTATGGTCAAATCAGTGAATTCAGCATTCTAAGGACACATGAAATGCATAAAGATTTGGTTTGCCTACCTGGAAAGTATCTATCTCAAATTACTAAAATGCATTCTTGAAAATACATAGTGAACCAGATCATGATTTAACTGTAGTAATAGTACTCAAGACTTAAATTAAGGCTATCTTAACTAATATCACAAGTTGATTTGTATTTTAGGAACTTTTTAACATTTTGACATTTTTCCAAACATTGAATATAAATCATTTACCTTAGACCAAAGCATCAGTACCCTGGACTTTACAAGAGTTTGCAAATCATTATTGCACTTCATTTATTTGCCTTGCACCGGCAGCAGACTACTATATAGAGAAACTGCCAACTCAGTCTTTATAGAACTTACACAGCATCTTTGTCTCTGTAACTGTGAACACAAATTAAATACGTCCTTCAGCTTGGATAGCTGAAATGTATTTGGCCGCAGATTCCATCTGGACTTGAACAAAAGCAAAATAAACCCACAGCATGTTGCCATGAAATTCTTTATGAATTGTCCCTTTATTTGTGTTTTTTGAAAATAGTTAGACAAATTGTGCTATCCCATAATTAAAATTCACATAAAATATCCATACAGCTATATTTCCATGAAAATTCAATAAAGTACCCAGAGTGTGAACTTAATAGTCACAGAAATTTTTGTGGTCAGTCATCAGTCAGGAACCAACTATCCTAAACCAGAAACTTACTAAAATTTGAAATTTTCTTTTTTGTTTGTTTTTCTTTTCTAGACACTGCAAATGGATGTAAACAAGCTGAACATAACCCTGCTTCGGATATTCCACCAAGGAGTGCCTGCAGCTTTAGGACTCCTACCCCAGCAAGTGCACATCAACCGCCTCATTGTAAGATACCTACACCCATGTTCCCAGAATTCAAGCTGTTTCTTATGTCATCTAAGTACTCATGGTGTAGTTCTAATAGCTCATAAGCCAATTCCTGCATACTACCTATTTTTACAACAATGTTTCATTGACTGAGTGGAGCAAGTCACCTCCGCTCATTCACCTTGGCTGCTTTCATATGTACAGCATGAGATAAGAATAATTGCAACTCAAGTGTTTGGCCCATGAAGCCTAAACTATTTACCGTCTGGCCCTTTTCAGGAAAAGTTTGTCAACCCTGTTATAGTTCAAGACTGGGTACCCTGGTAAATATGAACAAAGGGTTCCCAAAACTCACCTTACTAACTTGAAACTACTCCTCAAATATTCCCCTTTGGAGCTCTGTATTAGGTAAAGCACTATTTCCAGAGAGTATCAACGAAAACCCCTTCTAGCATATCAATAGAAAATGATGGATAAAGAATACACAAGGCAGAGGACTTCGAATAAAGAAGAACTAGTCCTTGCAGACAGCAGCCCAAATGGAATGTAAGCATTGATAGTTCAAAAAAGCCAAGAGAAAAATTGGATGGGCATCTGAAGTGGGGATCAGGTAAACCCAGAAATGCTCTGCATATACCCCACGTGAGACCTAACTGTCAATCATCCATATCCATTCTTTTGTCTCCTTCCTTAGTGCTTGGGAAGCTGGATGTTAAATATCATCTAACTACATGTTCCCATCTACAACTTGGAGGGGCATGTGAGCAAAGGGGAAAAAAGGGGAGGAGGTCAAATTCAGATCAGATGATCTTTTTTCTTTGTAAAATCTAATCCCTAAGGTTCATATGAAAAGGGACTTTAGAATTTTTGAATCGTTTTTAAATTGTTTTTAATTTCCACTGCATAGGAAGTCCAAGCAAAGACTATAAAGAATCTCCCTGCCTTTAATTGTCATGTTCCTGCTTGAGCTCAACCTTCCACTGTCTCCACATCTGTGTTCCTAACTATGAAAAGAAATTGCTTTTTGTTTTGATTTAGAGTTATGTTTCTTTTCATTTTTCAGCGTGTGGAGGATGAGTTGTTTCATTCCCCAGAAAATGCTTTCTTCTGTGAGCTAACCATTTTCTGAGACTAAATAAGGTTTTTTAAAAAGATAAAGTTTCATTTCAGTTTCACAGAAGAGGACAAACAGCATTTTCTAATATCCTTTAAGAATAAAGTAGGTTATGATGTCCAGAGCATATCTTGCTCAAGTGAGAAGATTTAGGTATTACAGAGATCTTGGATCTAGATATAGATTTTTTATATATACACATAGACACACACATGCACACACATATGTAATTAAGATATACTTTTATGCGTAAAGACTAAATGAACATAATAGTTGTTTTCAGAGATGAAAGAGGATTTGCCACACCTGGAGAAGGATATATCTATCCTTGGAAACTGTTGGTAGCACTGTTAAAAGTAGTTATTATAGTGAGCAGAGTTATAATACCTGAAGCAGCAGAGCAGGGTGATGAAGAACATGTGCTTTGGAGACAGACAAGAAGAACCACACTCCATTGCTAGCTAGCATGGCAGTCCCAGACGGGTGATCATGGACAAACCACTTATGTTTGTGAGATGGAGATAACCATAATGTCCATCTCCTGTGACTGTTTTAATGAAATAACACAGGAGCATGCCACACATAAAACAAATGTTCTATCCTTCTATTGTTATTAGGTTATAAGCTATTTAATAAATTATCATAAGTATATTTCATGTCAGTGTAAATATTGATTGTCATTGTCTGTTGTTCCTACTAACACAGAATCTTTTTCTGGATTGCTAGTAGTACATCAATTCTTCATTTTATACATGGGTGAACTTCTGATAAATTGCATGCAAAGAAAATTTTCTAGCAAAAGAGAACACTATGTGACAAAAAGAAAAGACTAACAATAATTTCTTTTTATAATTGTATTGTTTAAGTTGTAAAAGAGAATGTTTTCATGTCAATGGTACTTTTTGTCTGGTGTTTGTTTTTTGTGTATGTGGCATATTGTTCATTTATGGTAAGAAATCTGTCTCCATTTTTGGCTAGTGAGGTAATATTAATAGGAAAAGTATCATACCAATGCATATATGCATTTCTTCCAAAGGGTTGATTTTTAAAATGTGACATGTCTGAGGTGAACCAAGTCAAGGAAGGGACTTCATTTAGCAATATTAGCCTTGGCTAGTGCAGCCTTTACCTTCACAAAGTCACGAGGAAAACACAGAGAATAGTGGTGGTGTCCACTATTGCTATTACATCTGCTTCTATTTAATTCCCTTGATTTTAAAACACTTCTTTAAACATAACTACTCAGGGAGCATCTGAACAAAATATTCCAAAACTGAAAAATATGAAATGGAAAATAAACCAATATCTAAAGAAATACAAAATTCCAAATTCTGGAGAGCCACTTAACTAGAAGGAGGCCATTTAAAGAATTTAGATGTCAGACTGATAATATTAACTCCATCAGAGAATAACAGACCAATGTGAACTCCAGGAAACTTTAAGGATTCCAGGGTTATGATTTTCTGTAATGTTTCCAAAGGAAAATATTATACAACATTGCTTAAAATGTCTATAACACCTACAAATAATCTGCTTTTACTAGGAAAAGAAAAACAGTGTTGAACTATTTGTGTCTCCCATAAACAGAAAAGCAGGAATTTCTGACGCTCTGCCATCCGAGGAAGTGTTGCGTTCACTTAACATCAATGTTTTACATCAAAGCTTATCCCAATTTGGAATCACAGAAGTCTCCCCTGAGGTATGGCATTGCATGGAATATTTTATTTAAAAATTTGCACACTTAGCATGATATGGTAATCCAACCCCACGAGGCTTTGAGATGAAAGCTGTTCATGGTATGTTATTTGACTTGGAAAAAAAAAAATCTCCCAAAGGGTCAGAATTCTCTGCTCTTCAAACTAGTGATGTTTGTTCCTTAAAGAAATTCATTTTCATATCAAAGTTCCACTTTTTGACACTTTCTTCAGAAATTTTATGGCCTTGTAACTTATTTCAACTTAACCAGTAAATTTAGTCTAGAAGGAAGACCAGTTACATTACTTGAAACTGATGTCAAAACAAACAAAACCCCCCAAAAAACCAAACAGAAAAAAACCCATTATTTGTCTTTTCTTCTCAACAGATACACCTGTCCACATGGCCTTCATTGGGGAAAAATGATTACTTTAGAATTAAGTTGGAATGTGTCTTTTCCTTTGCTGAGGAAACCAGACATAAACACGGGCAATATTTGCTTTATTATATTTTCCAAACATAACACTTTTCAAAATTTCCCCTACCACCTCCTCCATCTTGCTTCTGAGTATGTTTAGTCTCCACAAACTGGAATGATCGACATCCTAAACATAGGATGTTTATTGGATGTATATAGGATGTAATTTGATTCAGAAAATCATAGAACTTGACCTGGAGGGAACATATGAACATTTTGCTGATACAGAAAGTAAGGTCCACAGAAATGAAGTGATTCCCCTGAGGTGACAGAACAAAGTAAAAAGCAACACCTGATCTAGGTATCTTGATCTCTTCTATTCTATGACGGCTACAGTGGCGCATACCTGTAATCCCAGTGACTTGGGAGGCTAAGGCAAGAAGATTGCAAGTTCAAAGCCATCCTCAGAAACTTAGTGAAGCCCTAAGCAACTTAGCAAGACCCTGTCTCAAAATAAGAAATAAAAAGAGCTATGGATGTATCTCAGTGGTTAGGTGCCCCTGGGTTCAATCCCTAGTGCCAAAAACAGAAAGAAAAAAAAAAGAAAAGAAAAGAAAAGAAAAAGAAAAAAAAGAATCTACTCTTCTTCCCAGTAAATTATACTGCTTCTCATTCAGCAAATATTGACAACTATGATATAAAAACCTTTGGTACAAGAGAGTTTGAATCCCAAGGCTGACACTTAAGATGTGTGTGATCTTGGGCAGGTCATTTAACCTTTGCATAGTGTCACTCTGAGTCTCAGTTTCTAGAGAGCCAAAATAAGTATAGTTCTTATCTTATAAACTTGAAATACAGATTAAAATTCTTAGATATATGTCAAAATCCTCACATTGAATAGGCACTAAACAAAATAATTTGAATACAGGATGGATTGGCAGAGCAGGAACATGCAACCCTCCTGTGGTATCCTTGGAGGAATGGTTCCAGGATCCCCAAGGATACCAAAATTTATTGGTGCTTAAATTTCTTAAATAAAATAGCATAGTATTTGCACACGGCCTACACATATTCTCTGATATACTTTAAGTCATTTCTGGATTACTTATAATACCTAGTAGTTTTAGTCAGGGGTTTTTTGCCACTGTGACTAAAGGATCCAACCAGAACAATTTTAGGGAAGGAAAGTTTACTTGAGGACTCGGGTTTCAGAGGTCTTAATCCAGAGAAGGCTGACTCCATTCCTCTGGGCTCAAGGTAAGGCAGTACATCAGGGTGGAAGAGTGTGGCGGAGGGAAGCAGCTCATATCATACTCAGAAGAGAGAGAGTCTTCACTCTCCAGATAGAAAATAGATACCCCAAAGCCATGCCCAATTCCCACCTCCTCCAGCCACACCCTACTACTTCAGTTACCACTGTTAATCCCTATCAGGGAGATGAATTCACTGATTGGGGTAACACTCTTATAACTCAATCATTTCTCCTCTGACCCTTCTTGCCTTGTCTCACATGTGAGCTTCTGGGAGACAACTCACATCTAAACAATAAGAGTAGCATAATAGAAGTACTATATAAATAGTTGTCGTACTGTATTGTTTAGGGCATAATGACAATAAAAGTCTGTACATGTTAAGTAGAGGTGAAAAAATTTTTCCCTAAGATTTTTCCATACATGGTTGACCAGATTTGCAGATGAAGAAACTACAAATAGGAAGGCCACTATATGTTGTTATCATTGAATGGTGACTGTGACAACAACCCCCATTGATCTTCCTGCATTTAGTCTTGTCCCCCTTCCCTGTCCCTCTTCTCCAAAGACACCTGTGGGGACTTTATGTTTGTTTTGTTTTTTTCTTGCCACTGAAGTTATCTTTGTCAATGTCAATGCAGCTTGCTGTCCCAATTTCATGATTCTTCTTTGGCTTCCAAAGTACCTCAGAATGAAGTCTGGATTTCTTAGTACAGTAGGTGGTCCTAGATGGGCAGGACTCCATCCATGTTGAGAACCCTTTCCTAGTTCAGTTTCCGCAGCTCTAAGCATACAAACATCACAAGCCCCCACATGTTCTCCTCCTTCAGTGCTGTTTGGTACATGACTTCTTCTATGGACCTTTCATTCTGCAAGATGGGTCTCTTGAATAGCAGAGCCTTTCCTTGTGCCCTCACAGACCTGGGCATGCCTTCCTTGTCTTGTGTTCTCCTTGAACAGAAACCCCTTGGCCTTCAAGTCTGTCTCTCTGAGGTAGGTTCCCTGAGAGCACGTGACCTTTCTTGTAGCTGTATCTTAGAGCCAGCATTTAGTGCCTGGCATTATAAAGGGCACACAGTGAAAACCTGAATCAACAAATAGCCACATGGCATGCTCGGTTGTATCCAAAGTCAGAAAAACAGATGAGCAGACAAGCAAGCAAATAAATAAATAATATAATTACTTCTCTCAATGACTTTATGTTCTTGAAGAGCAAGTAAGGTACAGAGAAACAGAATACAGCACTATGCCCATGCCATGAGAACTTTGAAGAGGACTCCACCTTGTGCTCCCCAGAGGCCAGAGAAGAGGGTTAACAAGAGATTGATTAATCTCCTCCCAAGCCCTACGTACATCTGAATCTGAAGTGTAATCAACTTTGTGTAATCAACCAACCCCGTTTCTCACAATTTAGGCCCTTCACAGCAGGACTAGCACACGATGCCTAGGATAATTCCTCTTTAAAATTTAAAAAAATGCCATTGAGCTCAAGCAGGAACATGACAATTAAAGGCAGGGAGATTCTTTATAGTCTTTGCTTTTGCTTGGACTTCCTATGCAGTGGAAATTAAAAACAATTTAAAAACGATTTGATTGAGTTTCAGTTTGATAAAAAGTCTCATAAAGTCTTTCTCAGGGCAAATATTTTGTCGAGTTTACAAATACTTGATGTAGTTTTCTAGGTTTAAAGAACAATTGGAAATTATTTCAAAGTCCAGGCACCTAGAAGACAAGTTTCACTCAAGGCTTTCTGAGCCATTGCAGGCAATATACAAGGGTACATACTGACCCTGGCTAAAGGAAAAAAAAAAGCTGCTTTCAACAAGATTGAATTTTAGATGAATGGAATCATTTGAAATGACTTAGACTTTGTTTTTCCTCATCACAAACCAGTTGGTTTCAAAATTGAAGTTTCTTTAACTATAAATCTGTAATGTCACTACATTATAAAACAATTTCGTTCAAGAGGATTTGATGTCAGTGTGCTATTTTCTTTAAAGAAAGGGAGACGTCAACTGAGAGACAGTCACATTTTATGAATGTTTCTTCTCCACTCTTCCACCCCCAAAGGATTGAGTAAAAGCAATAAAAATAAACCTATTTATTTTACCTTTCATTACCCAATAACTCTGAACTTTGTCTTTCCTGTTACTTTAAATAAAATATAATGCCCTAACAATTTATATGGTTGGGATGGTGCTTCTTGAGATTTCGACAAAGTAAACACCACTTGGTAGGGGGGGGACTGATGTGATAAAGGGTGGAGCAATGATTCTGATAGTGTTGCTGTATTGCACCTGTTTAGCTTTTGTTTAAAAGTAAAAGCAGTGTTCCTGCGCTGCACATAAGCCAGGGTAAACCAGGGAGTTGATGCGTGGGAGGGGACTTGAGAGTAAGGAACGCTTCAGAAACAAGTTTCCTCAGCACGGAACAGAACTCTCTTACCTGTGAACCAGGTAGCTCCAACAGAGACAGTGAGGGACTTTTCCAAAGGCGAGGTCCTCCTATGCCGGGCATGCCTGCTCCTGTTCCGGAGATTGCACGTCTTTTGATGTATCAGGATGGCTGACTGTTGTCTAGATCAGTTGGAGATGCAGCGCAGGCAGCGGGGGGTGTAGGTGTGTTCCACTACACTGAATGGAATAAAGCTAAAAATATTTTAGTGTTTAAATAAGAACGCCAGTTTCCTCGAGCTCTCATTTAACATCGGAGTTTCTGTTTTGCTTTTAAAGAAAAATGTTTTACAAGGGCAGCATGAAGCGGACAGAATCTGGAGCAAAGAAGGATTTTATGCTGTTGTCATTTTTCTCAGCATCTTTATTATTATAGTAACGTGTTTGATGGTAAGTTGGCTTCTTTGTATACTTTTTCCTTTGCTGAGTCCACTATTTAATGTTATTGGATGCACTGCCATTCAAATGAAGGTTGAAAAGACTGGGCAAAGAAGCAAGACTGTAATCCTGTTATTTGGGAATATTCGGTGACAAGCAGAGTGATTGCTAAAGGGAAGCCTGTGGAGGTGTGGATGCTGACCTGCTTAAGAACAGAGCTGTAATTGCACTGAAGTCTTTAGTAACTTGATCAACCCTGAGAATGAAGCTTTAGACCGTGATTTACTAAGGTCACTGAAACCCTCAAAGTCATTTAAGCCTCATGGGCATACTTTAGGCTTACTTTATTCCTTCTTTTATATCATCTTTATGGAACTCAGGAAAATTTTTAAAAGAAGAAATGTGTCTTTGGGGCAAGCTTAACTCCCCAAGGCAGAGTTATTTCCTTACTTTTAAAGGCTCTTGAAAGCATTCTATGAAATACCAGGCATGCAAAAGAGGTGATTATAGCCTCACAGGCTAGATCACCTCTACCAACTAATATTTTAGGTGAATACATAAGTATAAAAGTATGCACTGCAATAGTTCTGTAAGTTACAATGTGTTCACTTTAAAAGCATATTAATAATTTTTAAAACTAGAACTTCAAATAAACCTAATGCACTAAATTACACAGTGCTATTTGGTGTTGAATGAGTTAAGAGTTATCTTTCAAGTTCAAATTTTTTTTATTTCTTTGAAAATTTTGTGACATGATGTAATACTAGAAGTTTATAGATGGGCTTTAATATCTTTTTTCCTATGTGCTATTGTTTTTAATTTTGCATATTTTTCAAAAACGCTTCTTTTATACTTTTTAAATGTCCCCAAAATAGACATTATTCTGCTTATTCTATCTACAATTAACAGCATTAGCAAGTGTTTTCTGGATTTTGCTCATTCGTGCTTCCCCTGCTGAGAAAGGGTTTATGGTAGAAAGATTGGGGTTTAGTCCAGAAAGAGAGAGGCTGAGTGGATCTAAATTTGAAGGATATTAAATTGGGTAAAGATGGGTCTGTTTCCTAGAACTCGAAATCCTGAAGTAAACCACAGGGCTTGGAGGCACATGGCTACAATCTCAGCTACTAGAGAAGCTGAGGCAGAAAGATCACAATTCCCAAGTTCAAAGCCAGCTTCAGCAGTTAAGCAAGACCTTGCCTCAAAATAGGGGAAGGGAGATGTGCCCCTAGATTTCATCCCCAGTTAAAAAAAAAAAGAAAAACATCCTAAAACTTCCACTCAAAGGTATTTTTTAGAGATCAGGAATTAAGAAAGATTTCTAAAAGTTGCAACCCAATGAACAAAAGAATAAGCTAAGAATAACGTTAAAAATAGATCTTTATATCTTAAAGGTAGAGATTAAGAATAAAGAATTTTCATGAAAGAAAATGGAATGTTTTCCAGAAATTGTATCAGAGACCTCAAAGTATTTCTTACTGTTTAAAAAGGTTTGATTCCTCGTTATGGTTAACTGCATTTTAAAATATGGGATTCTTCTTTCCTTAACATAGGGAATATCAAATGTTGTTCTCTATCTTGTCACAATTTCGTTGTTTTTCTGTTTTACATGTGAAAAAGGATAGAAGGGGCAGGGGGTGAAGCTAAATGGTAGAGCACTTGCCTAGCATGTGCAAGACCAAGAAAGTAAGAAGGAAGGGAAGAAAGGAGGAGGGAGGGAGGGAGCGGAGGAATGGAGAATAGAAAGGAGTAGAAAGTGACAAAAATGGAGATTGACTGGGGGAGTAAATGGTTAAGATTCAGAAGAGTGAAGGAAATGATAGGAGAAAGTTGAGAAGCAGATTTATATGCAGATTTATATGCAGTCCTCTGTGGCATAGTTTTCCCAATCTACAAAAGAATATCTGTTCTACCTGACTTCAAAGGATACTGTAAAAGTAACAACCAACATAAATGCCCTGGTGCACTTGAGAAGGGGAAGGTAGTCTAGTATTTCTTTTGTTTTTGTTCTCTGATTCCATTTTAGAATCTATATGTACTAGGTCAGTTATGTTTTTAAAATAGGAAAACTGAGATTTTTTTTCTGAATTGATACAGTTGAAACTGCCATATGACATCTGAAGTATTTCCTTAACTGAATTAAATTTTAGTTTTTTACATCCTATTTATAAAACTATTAGTATATTTGTATTTATAAAATTTACAAACATGTACTGAAAAGTTGGCCACTAGCAATATCAAATTAATTTATACTAGTCTGACAAATGAATTCATTTCCCACAGTGAGCCCAGGGATTGGAGAAATAAATTCAGATGCTTCCTAAATAATATGCAGATAACCTAGAACCTGTTTGTTCACCCGTAATAAGCAGAACAGCAGGTCCATTTCAGACTGTTGTAAAGTTAAGCCAGACAGATGTCACCTGGCTAGCACAGCATGAGGCCATAGATAGCTCCTGTTCCCTATTTTCCCTCCTCTTTTACCCCATCCTTGTCCTCTCGGAATCCTCCACTTGTCACTCATAAGGAAACTGTAAACAGACTGGGTTCCAACTGCCCAGAAAACAAAAAAAAAATCCCCTTCCAACCCGAGAAAGTACATTTTCTTCAGTGGGGAGACAGGACTCATAAATCTCCAAGTTTCTGCACATTTCCCCTTTAGGCCACTGTATGACTAATGACCAATTTTATGGAAAAGAAATCAACAGGCAAATGAGTGTGTTCGCATTATTTCCCCATTTTTCTTTCTTGATTTTTCTCTTTGGGTACTAAAGGGCAGAGAGAAGCATCCCTGAACGTGCTATTAATATAAGATACATTTCAGATCTAGCAGTCATAACTTGGAATTGCCCGAGTTCCCAGCATAACTAGTCACATCCCTGCATTGGTTTTATATGGCCAAAGGACCTACCATAGCCACACCTTCACCCATCTGAGAACAGGGGCAACTCTTTTCCAGATATTTTCAAGCCACCAATGTAAAAATTAGAAATTTAGGTAAGTCTGCCTCAACATTATTAGAACAAATCAAGAAAGGAAGTTTGGGTGATTGCTATCAATTAGATTAGTGGGTAATTCATTCCATCAATCCATTCTGCCAGAGGATCACCACAGACCTATTGTTGGCCCTATGGGGAAAGAGGAGAACAAGACGATAAGGACCCTATTCTCTGAAGCCTTTGTCTTTAGAAACACAGACAATAATTAAGTTAATTATTTTCAAATAATCAAATAGTGAACACACTGTGTGACATCAACACACTGTGTGACAACATTCTGGGAAAGGCTAAGATCAGTGGTTGCCAGAGGTTGGGAGGCCAGAGATGGTTAGACAGTAGGTTTTAGAACAGTGAAACTCTTCTGTATTGTATAATGGTGAATGCATTACATTATGGATTCATCAAAACCTGTAGAAAGTTCCTGCACAAACAGTGAGCCCTAATCTACACTGTGGACTTTAGTTAAAATGTCAATAGGGTTCATCACCTGGGATGAATGCCCCACACAAATGCAATATGTCCGTCACAGAAGAAACTGTTTAGAGAGGACAGAGGGGGGGTATATGGTGTGATGTACTTTGCCCTCAATTTTTCTATAAAGACAAAAAATGATCTAAAACATGAAGTCTGTTCATTCGTTTTTTTAGAGATCAAGTTGTCATAACTTCCACAGAGAAGATAACATAATAGTGAATGACAGAGCAGACCAACCTGAGACCTTTAAGACATGAAAATGTGAGGAAAGGACTTTCTAGGTACAGAGGGTGGGATGGTGCTGAGGCAAAATAGACTTAGCCTGTCAGGCCTCAAGGGGAGGAAGGAAATGCTGTTTCCAGCAGAGTCTTAGGTGAGTGACTAAAGGATCACAGCATCTGCCAATAGGGTGTGGTTGAAGCAGAGGGTGGAATGAAGTGCAGAAGCTGGAGTGTCCTTCTGGAGGTCACTGCAAGAGAGAGGTGAGGGTGGCCCAGAGTAGGGGGCAGTAATGGAGATGGAGAGAAATGGAAGGCTGAGACCTAGATGAAGGTAGAACTGACGGGACTACAGAGCCCTGATTCTCAGGGAGAGGTAAACCCTAAGGCTGACTCCTAGGTTTGGAGGCTTGGCTGCCTGGATGGTGGTGCTCCTGTATGCAGGAGAGGAACACGTTGAGGGGTGGGCAGTAAAAAGAGGGAAACATCTTTTATGTGCATACAGACAGTTCTCGAAAAACAACAACAACAACAACAAAATGGGCAGTAAAAAGAGGGAAACATCTTTTATGTGCATACAGACAGTTCTCGAAAAACAACAACAACAAAACCAGAATGATTGACTTAAAATATTTTTCTTCAATTTTAATATGAAAGAGTCAATCTAAAAAGTAAACAGAGGAACCAACAGTACACAGAATGGAACTGATACTCAGAGAAGAATAGATACTACCTGATAGACAGATTGAAGATAAAGCTACATTCAGATGATGCAGTTTTCCACAGGTGACTTGACAGTTCACATTTGGGACAGGTGGAATGTGCTTCTCTGAAATAAGCTAATCATTATATGTGTACAAATGCTAAAGTCAATTTAAAAGACCAAAAAAAAAAACAAGGTAACAAATGCTAAAGTCAGTTTTTTACTTGGATCTGTAAGTATTTACACTTAGTGTGTGTGTGTGTGTGTGTGTGTATTTCTTTTTCTTTTTTTTGACAGTGAGGATTGAAAGTAGGGCCTCATACATGCTAGGCAACTGCTCTACCACTGAGCCATATCCTCAGCCCCACTTAGTCTGATTTTTATACTGAAGTACAGTGTGTTATACTTCTGTGATCCTCAAACATATATATATTCCAATTCTGTTTTCCATACATTTGTTGATTCCATGACCAAGAAAAAATAGAACTCAAAATTTTCCTTCTGGCATTAATTACATTCATGAAAGATCAAATACATGTCAAATAATTAAATAAGGCAAAAAAGAAAAGGATTAGGCTTAACTATCAGGTATAAATTGATGCTGTACTGCCACCTATTGTCTACCCAAAGAATTATTACATGCATTCCTGAGCTTCAAAGTTCGAAAGTTTGCACTTGATTATTTCCTAGGAAGCTTAAAACACCACTCTTCTGAATTAAGGCATTGGTTGCAAGGTTACGTATGCTTTTTTCTGGATACAAAAGAAGGAGGAAATTTAATTCACTAACAAACTGCACAGATAGCAAGCTTAGCATTTCTTTACCATCACTGTCGAGTGGTGACGTGACCATTACTGTGCAGCCTCCCTGCTGTTGACTTGAGACTCTGTATGAGATCATGGGCACATACCATCAGGTAAACCTAGACCTAAAAAGGGCCCTACTGATGCCTGGTACAGTCATCTTACTGTAGAGTTCCAGATACCATCCCTGAGTCACTAGTCACCTGGTGACTATTCCCAGGCTCAAAATGAGGCATCAAATGACACCCAGAAGATAGACCATGGGAATCTGACAAATTTCAAAACAACAAACTATTTCCTCTGGAAAGTCAAGGGTTTTGTGTTTAATAGAGTAGATTCTTCTTTCAGAAGGAACGCTATCTTCCAATTTGTATTTTTAAAAGATGAAACACACAATATTAACCCTAGGGATTTCAGAGGCTTGCTAGACTGGCCATTAGCTATGCTATCTTGGGTTAGTTACTTGACTTCTCTAAGATGAATTTCCTCATTTGGGGTTATAATTTCAGTAATACAAAATGTTTTGTCAAGTACTGGCATATAGTAAGTGCTCACTAAGTCTCAGCTATTTTTATTATGCATGTCTGAATGTCAGTTGATATTTCCTGAATAGCTTACAAGGTATCATGTGGATGGCACTTTGAACTAGCGTATTTTTCAGCCTCAAATATGAAATGATACAGAAATGAGAATATCTCAGTTGGAAGATGTCTTAGAAATAATCTAGAGACCAAACTTTCTTGTTTTGAGATGAGCTCATTGAGGCCCAGTGACAGTCATTGTCCAAGGCCATATGGCAGAGATAGGAGTAGAGAACTCACTTGACAAATTGCTGAGACTAATTTCAGATTCTCAGTAGATGAGTTTTATGTTCACAAAATCCCCGCTGGATGGAAAAATAAAAACAATTTTTCAGGCTCATTCACGTTTTAAAAATTCAAACATCCTCAACGTTTTAGCAATATAAAGAACACTGTTCTGTTGATAACAAGTGTTTAGTGTCAAAAAAATGGCAACAGAATGCCAAAAGTCTGCCATCTAGTGGTTGTACAAGAATATCAATCTCCTGGTCCTTGTGTTCTTCTACCAAGCAATGCTCCCTAGTGCAACCAGCCTCTACTCTCTGATCATATCCATTTTCCTGGGCATGTTGATTTTTATTTATTTATTTTTTCCTATAGAAAACACATGTCGCAAATATTTTGCTTTTAGGAAACATAAAACAGTCGACGTGTGGTTTACAAATACATAATAGAAAAAAACAACCCCTGTGAACAAAAGCCCACCAAGTGCTGGGTGTGGGGCCCCGGCCCCTGCCCCCGCCCCTTACTAAAATAGGCCGTTCTGGTGAGTCGCCAGCATCCGCCATTTCTCATCTTTTAAAAATTAAAAGTGACGGGCACGTGTGCTGTGCAGGATGGGGGAGAAATGTCTTACAAAAAGGGCCAGAGGTGGCCCGGAGCATTGGGACAAGTGGGTCTCAAGAGCCATGTTCCAGTGTCACTTCTGCTCCTCATTTTTCAGGACACAAAAGTCCGTAGGGACAGGCGCCCTGCCGGCCGTGCCCTGCTCCACTGCCCTCAATGTGAGGGAGCACTGGGCGCCTCTTCCCCTGGACACTGCCCCGTCTGAGCCCCGCGGAGTCCAGGGGCGCAGGAGTGTGCACAGCCCCTCCTTGGCCCAGGCGCTGCTGGGTGCTGGGTGCTGGGTGCTGGGTGGGCTGCCTGACCAGCGGGAAGTAAGGCATTTCCTGTCCTTCACAGCGTCGCTTTCACTTTCTCAGAAGCAACTTGGCAAAATCAGCGTTGGACATCTTGGGCGCCTCAGCGGCCTCAGAGGTGGGGACTGCTGGGCGCGGGGCAGGGCCGTTCTCGGCCTGACCGGCAGCAGCACCCGGGCGGGCGTTGCAGGGCACGCGGCAGCAGAGCGAGCTGGGTCCTTCCCTTCCCCCGCGCTCCATATATCTGCCGTGGCACCATGGGGCCACCTGGTGCTCTCCTGGCCTCTGGCTTCTCTGGAACTTTCCTCTGAGGGGGGTTACTGATGGCCACTTTAATGACATTCTCTTTGACTGTCATGCCGTCCATCTTCATCACAGCCTGCGAAGCCTGGGACTCATTTTCATACTCCACGTAGGCCAGACCCTTTGGTTTGCCAGCCCGGTTGGTGACCAGCCTGAGGTCCTTCACAGTGCCATGGGCCTTACAGATGTCCTCCAGTTCCTCTTTAGTGCAGGAGAAGGGCAGGCCGGAGATGAAGAGCTTGTGTTTCTCCAGGGCGGTGCTGTACCAGAACACCTTAAAATCGGGGTTCTTGCTCTTATCCACACAGGGGGACACGAACATCGGCCTCCCTTCCATGTTCTTCCGGTCCAGCTCCAGGGCCTTCAGGGCAGACTGCTCTTCTTTGAACTCCACATAGCAGTAGCCTCGAAAGTCCCCGCGGTTGCTGAACACGGGCCGGATCTCCACCACCTCCCCGCAGGCCTCGAAGAGAGGCCGGAGCTTGGCAGCGGGCTCCCCCATGCTGTAGGGCAGGTTGCTGACGAAGACGGTGACGCTGTCCTTGCTGCTGTCGTGCAGCACCTTGGGCACCTCCCGCCTCAGGGCAGCGGCCTTCTCCTTCTGCTTGGAGGGGGGACCGACGTCCACAGGGGCAGGCTTCTCGGGGACCCCCTTCTCCTGGCCCGCGTCTGGCTCTGGCCCGGCCGGGGCCACGCTGTTCTCCACCCTCCTTCGCTTGGAAGGCTGCTCTTCGCCGTCCTCGCCCCACTCCTTGCCCTCCTCGGCCTTGCGCTTGTCCCCGCCACCGCCCGGCTGCTGCTTCTTTCTCAAGGCTTTCTTCTCCGCTCGCACCCTCTTGCGCTGCTCTGCCTTCTGCTCTTCCTGCTGCGCCAGAGCCGCCTCCTTCTCTGCAGCCTTCACCCTCTGCTCGGTCACGCGCGCCAACCGGGTCTCAGTTTTCTGAACAGCTATGTCCCAGTCTTCTAAAGTACCTTCCATCCTCTCCATGGTGAGCAGCACCTCACACACGTGCTCGGGGTAGTCGCTGGTGCACTGCACGGCCCGGTGCAGAGCCTTGCGGCAATGCTGTGTGTCGCCGTGCGCCCTTTCCAGGTTGTAGTACTCCAGCCACATGTTGGCGTACTTGGCGTTTCCTTTGGTCATGATGCTGTCCCAGAGTTCCCGAGCTTTCTGCATGTTATTGCACAGTCGCGCCTCGATCCTAGCCCAGTTTTGCATGATCACGCAGCTCGGATCTCCACTCTCATTGAACCTCTCCTCGACCTCCTGCTGCAGGTGCTCCAGAGCGCGCGTGCACGCCGACCTCAGCTCCTCCAGCTCCTTGCTGGAGTCTTGCTTGAAGTCCACCCTCCTCCTCAGGTAATCCAGGTACGCCTGCCAGATCTCCACGTAATCGGTGGCCTGGATGAAGCCAGCATTCAAAGCCTTCTCAAAGGTCACAGAAATCACTCGATGCTCAACTCCATGCCTCTCCATGGCCAGGAGATAGCGGCTCCACAGGGCAACAGTCCAGGGGCAGTTCCTAACAGCACGGCTGTGTGCAGACAAAACCAGATCCTTCACTTTCAGCTGCCGATCTAGGTACTGACTGTAACGGATCCATAAGTCTGGGACGAGGCAGTTCTCGACAAGGGCCCGCTCAAAGATCAACTGAATACGAGCGGGGTCGCCCACCTTCATCTCGAAATCGATGTACGCTTGATATTCTGCCAACCTCGGTGCCTCTGCTTGTAGCAGAGCTTCTTCATAGAGCTTGTACTTCTCCAACTGCTGCAGCGCCTTGTTATAGCTCTGAACGACCGACTCTGGTATTGGGTCTTCTGACCATTCTTCATACTCGGCGAATGTGGCCTCCATATCGTAGAGGGGGATCGCCAGCTGTCGCCGGAAAAGACTGTGGACTTTCTCAAGCCGAGCAGCTTCCACAATGGCACTTTCAAACTCTCGGTAGGCCTCCCAGATGGCCAGTCCTTTGGTCATGTGCAAACCGACAGATGAGAGAGCCCTTTCAAATACAGAGCGAACCTTCTCAAGGCCACCTTTCTGACCGATCCCACCAACGGAGTACTGACCATACTCCAGCCAAATGTTAGGACAGATGTAGTCCTTCACGGCTTTCTCAAAGAGCTCATAGACGTGCTCGCGGTCCAGGCCGTCCAGGGCCATGCTGATCTCGTCATGCAGCCACTCCAACCAGAGTTCTTCAGTCAGGGGAAAGATCTCGCTCAACTTCTCGCGGGCCACCCTCACTTTGGTAAGTTCCCCCTCCAGGCGCAGCAGCCTGATGAGGTCCACGTGGCAGTTGTAGTCATACATGTTGATGGACAGCTGCTCCTCCAGCCGCTTGATCTCCAGCTGGTTCTTCTCCTCCTCCTCGTCGTACTCCCACTCGTAGTCCCCGGCGGAGCTGTCCGCCGAGGAAGCCATGGCGTACTCCTCATCCCCATCGCTCTCGCTCACACCTTCCTCCTGCTGCTCCCACCCTGGCCCCATGGTCTTGTACGTCGCAGCGGCTACAGCCCGCGAGAGCACTTTCCGCCTCGTCCTAGCTGCCTTAACTTCATCTTCCTCTCCCTCAGCCTTGGGCCCAGCCGGGGGCTCAGCCGAAGCTGCGGCCCACATGTTGATTTTTAAATGGTGACTTGAAGGCCTGGAAGCCATCTCTCATAGCACTGAGTGCATACATTTCCAAATTCCCCTAATATCTCACCAGTACAATGCAAATCATCTTTTCTCCAACCAAGGCTGGGGACCTTTGCCCTAGAACTCCTATTTGGTGAAATCTGGGCTTTGGGGTGCTTCAGAGTCTGTGAAACTTACCCAAACTATCTCAGGACTAGTAAGATGAAATTTTTGGTCTGGGATCACTCTACATGATTAACAAACTAAGGAACCTACCCAGCAGCAGGCTGGGCTCAACAAGGTGTTGCTTCCTTAGCACTAATCCCAGAGGAAGGAATGATCCTATTCTAGGCAACAGCAGAGAGAAGCAGAGGCCAAGGACCACACAACACAGGAACCATTGCCTGAGCCCCAGGAGAATTAAGGAATGCAGAGAGGTCTGAGGCTCGAGGAGGGGATCAGGTTTACCAAGAGTCTCGGGTTTCATGCATGATTTTACATGCTCTCATTTAGAGGAGCTGAAGATCATGGTTCGTTTTGAGCTTCTATTTGTAACATTCAAGTTGAACAAGTTCAGTTTACAGTTGTCAAAATACAAAAGAAAGATTTCAATTGATGGAATTTTCCTTTTAAGGTTCTTAAATTCCTATAATCTAATGGCAGAGAATAAAGAATGGCACTTTCCTTTTGACAGCATATATTCTCCCCCACAAAAGCCAAGTTCATATATAACAAACTAACAATGCAAGGGAGAGTGTTTTAAATTGCTATCCTTGCTGAGCTGGGCTTGGTGGCGCATGCCTGTAATCCCAACAACTGTGGAGACTGAGGCAGGAAGATTGCAAATTCCAGGCCAGCCTCAGCAATTTAGCAATGTCCTGTCTCAAAATAAAAACAAACAAACAAAAAAGGGCTAGGGCTGGGGTTGTAGCTTAGTGATAGATTGCTTGCCTAGCATATGTGAGGCACTGGGTTCAATCCTCAGCACCACCTAAAAATAAATAAATAAAATAAAGGTATTGCATCCATCTGCAACTAAAAAAAACATATTTTTAAAAAAGGGCTGTTTGTGTAGTTCAGTGATAAAGTGCCCCTAGGTTCAGTCCCATCCACAGTACTACATCATATATATATATATGAAATTTATACATATAATTTATGTATATAAATTATTTATATATAAATTGCTATTCTTTGTAACACAACACTCCTAAGGATGATACTACCATGGAGCAGACAAGAAGAAAGAAGCCCAACAGAACCTGGTTATAGGTACAGGGAAGAAAGATAAGCCTTCAATAACCAGTGGCATTCTGAGGCATTATCCCTGAGCCCACCTGCTCCAATCAACCCACCTCTGATCACTGTCAAGAGACTTTTGTCATCACACGTGAGCTTGCTTTGAGGGACAGAACAAGATTCAGCTGTACCAGAACTCTTTGCTAGACGTATTACCGGGGGGAGGCTGAGAAGCATGTTAGCTACTGTCTTCCTTCACGTCCTGTCTTTGGGGAGTGAAGGGAGAAATACCTTGCATTCTTAAGGTTCCAAGCAAAGCTCTTCTTTTCCCTATCAGCTGATTTTCATGACAAGTTTTTTTCATGACCATGCAGCTGATAGTAAGAACCAATTTTAGTAATTCCAGAACTATGTGAATATATGCTTCTGAAAAGCAGTTTTTCTGGCCTTATCACACTATCATGCCTTTAGTTTTCTGATCTTTACCTGTTTGCATTTTTTTGTTGGATATAACCTACTGCATATCCTTTAGAGGAGCAAGTGAAACAGTGGCAGTTATAGAGACATGAAATCTGTGGCTCACCAGGGTGACATCTATTTCCCCTTGTCTATTCCAGCCACCACTCTCCTGGTTTCTGACTTCAGAATGACCTCAGTTTTGTTTCCAGCTATTCTCTGCCATGAGGTCTCTCTTGCAGTCTCTAACCCAATCTCGCTTTGCCAAGGATGGATCTTTCTGGTATACTCTCCTATGAAAACCTTCAGACGACTCAGCACTGATTAAAGTCCTAATTTCATAGTCTAGTATTGAAGTGCTTCCATCTTTTGGTTCCAGTCTGTCTCTTCAAACATAGCTCCCTGACCCACCCTATGTTCCAGGCAGTTTAGCCTCATTGACGGCTTTTACTCTCATCTCCTGGAGTGAACTTCTTACAGAGCTCCAGGTAAGGAAGTTTTCCTTTGTTTCTTCTGTGACATCTAACAATCTCTGTCCCATCGTAGATACTCAGCAAGGGTTTCCTAGCAAGTACAAAGCTCTTTCTGCAAAGATGGTTTGATTCATAACTTCAGCAGCTGCTTGGAGAGCCTACTGCTACTTATTGATTGCTTCAAATAATGTCAATAGAAAGCTCTGTTTCAAAAGCACCTCCTCTTAACCACCATGGTTACATGCTGGGTGCTCTGCCTGTTACTATTTCCCAGAAGTCTATGTGACATTTATACATTTTTGTTATAAAAACAATATGAAGACTATGTTTAAGTAAAATGAGCACAGCCCGCTCTTCCTGTTAGACTGTGCCCAATTTTCACAAATATTGTGAAAGTCCCTTCCTTAGTCATGAGTACAGAAATAAAGGTCTGCTGTGTGCACAGAGACGCTGACACATGTTTTTCCTCTGATCACTTCTTTATTTCCACATCTACAGTTTATATTTGGCAAGTTTGCCACAGGTAACTTCCTCCTACAGTTTTTCATATGTGACCTACGTGTCACATAGTCAATGACTATCCGGGCTGGTGAGTTTGCATGATTAATACACAGGGCTAGGGAAGTCGTGTAATTGTGGTTCTCATTCCTGTGTGTGGCTGGTCAGCATTACACAAGGAAAAAAAAAATGCTTCCTTGTTCATAGCCTGCATTTCTAACCAGGCAAGTCGGCCTGAAGGGATGCATTGTTGCCATATGGGAGCCAGGTGAGAGCCAGTGTGAGCTCAGCATGGCAAGTCACTCTACAGGAGTGACTTGCAGAGCACCTCCTGCTAATGGGGGATGGTCAATGTCAAATGATACCTTCATAAAAGGGCCTTGTTAGAAATCCACTCATACCAGCATGTTTTGTCTGTTTTACTTTATGATCTTCTTTAGGAAATGAAGCCCTGCCTTCCAAAACTATTCTCATTATTCTAGTCTGTGCAAGTTTCATTTACTTATTGACTTTTAAGGATTGAGACTTCACACATCTGCAGTATGGGTTCTGTAGTAAATGATTTGTTTTCATCATTGATACAAATGATGGGATATGGCTTCAAATATTTATAAGAAGCATAAACAGGGCTGGGGATGTGGCTCAAGCAGTAGCGTGCTTGCCTGGCATGCGCACGGTGCTGGGTTCGATCCTCAGCACCACATACAAATAAAATAAAGATGTTGTGTCCACTGAAAAGCTAAAAAATAAATATTAAAAAGAAATTCTCTTAAAAAAAAAAGAAGCATAAACAAATATAGGAAAATGAATATTTAACTGAAGAGAGCTGGGTTTGGGCCCTAGCTCAGCTGCCACGCAGCCATGTGCCCTTGGGAAGTCCCTCTTAGGATTTCAGTTTCCTAATCCCAAGTGAGCTTCATCTGAAGTTCTCCAACTACAGTGGCCACCTAGGAAGTTGATTAAGATGCAGAGTCATGGGCTTTATTGCAGACATACCCAATGTGAATTTCTCTAGAAATTCTAGGGAATTTGCTTTTTCCCTCAGGTGCTTTTCCTAAGTTGCTTTTTTAATCAAAAAATAAAAACTAAAAAAACAAAGCATATCCCCTAGTAGATTCACCAGATCCTCCTAGATTTTGATTTGGATATTTAAGCAATACATTTTGAGAAACACTGGACTAGGTGACTCTTTATATACTTTTTAAAAATCCATGCAACTGGTTCCATGACCAGGCTAAGTTGAATTCACAATATCTTTTCCAAAAAAGAGCTACTTCAAGAGTCTATCTGTCCTCTTGATTTCCTGTATGCCTTTCATGGACACAGAGACATTAAAAAAAAAAAAAAAAAGATTGGATTGCAAGATTTCCTATTAGCTCAATTGGGTATCAATTATTTTATTTACTTAGCAGCAATAACATTATGATGCTTAAATTATATTTTTATTTTACAATGTGGCTAAATGTTGCCAATAATCCAAAAAGAAAGTAAACTTAAAAAAAATAAATAGGAGAATAATTGTCTATATGAAAAAGCTTCTAAAAATGAGCAATTCATGAAGTCAAGAAGGAGATATATAAATTCAATTTAGATTTTTCATTTCAGATATTGTTTAAGATGGAAAAAAGAAGATATTGGCATTTCCCCACTTTTGGGAACTATTTTTCATCAAAAAAAAATGAAAATTTTTTTTATCAAATTAATTTCCTAACCTGTCGTCCTTTCTTCCTTTAAAGGAAGAAAATAAGTCTTAGTGTTCCCCATTTAGGACATACTCAAAGTGTTTGTTTCTTGTTACCAAACTAACAGATACACCTTATATCACTAAACTTTAAATATGAGAAAATGATAATTTCTATTAATTTATTTTGAAAGCAGAAACGAGTTGATGTCAAACTATTTTGTGGATAATTCCAATGCATTACTATTTTATTCTTTCACTTCCCTATCAAATAATTGATCTGTTCTACTAAAAGAAAAGGAAGATATCAACCAACTTAATGAAACAACAGGTAAAAACTTGGATTCCACACTTAAAATGGAAGCAAACTACTGAGAATGTAAAACACATCTGGATTTACTATTTATCTGATCACAAGATCAGCTGCACAGACACCGAGGGAAGAAGACCTTGTGGTATCAGAGGGGGAGATCTGAGGGATGACTCTGCAGTCCAGGGAGAACACAAGGATTTGTTGGTAATTCTCAGAAACCAGGAGTCAAGGAGGCATCCTTCCCCAGAGCCTGCGAAGGGACAAAATCCTGCCCCCACCTTGGTGTTGCGCTTCTAGCCTCCAGAACTGTGAGAGAAATAAATTTATGTTGTTTTAAGCCCAACAAATTTATGGAAAGTTTTTAGGGGCAGCTCTAGGAAAGTAACACATGGTGCTATTCCAGAGAGATGCACGTGCATTTTAAAAGCAGACTTAGCAACAGGTTGAGTGCCCCAGAGTTCAATCCCTGGTACCCTCCCCACTCAAAAAAAGATATCACTGATGCACAAATAAATAATAAAACTATTTAGAAAAATCCCTAAATTACTCAATGAATCATTTTCTGAATATGTATTTAATGGCTTTTATCATCCCCCCCCCCATATTTCCCTACTAGAAGGGATAATTAGTGGTAAGATGATTTCACAGATGAAATTCCACAGAATTGTCATTAGATGCAACTCTGAGTTGATTTCCAATAATAGATATTAGTTCCAACCTTCAATTTTGAATAAGTATGTAAGGGATAGCTAACCAGAGATTTGAAGGAAGCCTGTGCCAAGGAACAGTGTGTGCTTCTGTGTGACACTAACTGGCACCTACAGAGAACTAGTCATGTTGACCTCATAGAAATCAATCTATCATCAATGAAAGTGTCTGGTTCAGATAATCTGTGAGCTCCTGACTCTCCTCCAAAACACACATGTTAGCTATATGTATTAGTTCCCAACAGTCATATATTCAGTTACCAAAAACCTCAGTGGACAAACATGAAAATGTTGAGAAAAATCTTCAAAATTCACTTTCAAATCAGAACCTCCTTCTGCTTTGTAAGAAAATGAAAATATTGTTTGCTCTTTTATCATACTGAAAAAGCAGACATCCACATGATATTCAATGATCAGAAACCTCTCAAAGTGAGAAACTACTCCTTTAAAACCTGAACTTTGCTTTACTTGAGAAAAGAGTGTTTGGCATTAAGCTCATCTTCCTCAAAGCCACATTACTGCTGAGTGAAATAACAAAACTAGATTATTTAGCATGACAACCTGCTGGGCACACTTTTCTGAGTGGTTATCACAAACCCTACCTCAGGTGACGATTGAAAGGCCCCCAGCCAAAAGCAAAGTGATTTCCAAGAACTGTATAAATCAACCAGAAATCATTTTGCTTGGCTCTCATATTGCTATTATGAAGTATAATGAATACAAACTAAGAAAGAAAAATCTGCTGCAGGCTGAACATTCCCTTTGCCTTTTCTTCATGTTCATGATAGACTTTGGTTCGTAAAGTACCATGGGATTGAAGACGTGTATAAAGTTCTCCAGCTTTATAAGGACATTCTGCAGCTTATATCTGGTTTCTGGTTACTAGCATATACCTGCTTTGGTAGCTCAAAGGACAGACTAATGGGTAGCATACAACTGTATCAAATGTGGAAGTAACTTTTGCTCAACTGGAGTATAGTATATTTCCAAAACATATTGAAAATTAGTTATGTACCAAAAATAATTTGTTGATAACTTCATAAGCATATATTATGTTCTAGGAACTTGGCAATCATTACTTCATTTTCAGTAGGCCTATTTTAACACAGCTCCATTTTAGAGTTGAGGAAACAGGAGAGATCAATTAATATATTCATTCACTTAAATATTGTCAACATGAACATAGTTTAATTCATTTATGAGTTACTAAAAAAATCAAGCAAATCATAGATGTTTAAAATATAATTGCTATTGAATTGATCAATTCCAAAATTGAAGGTACTTTTCTTTGTACTATGCTAATTCTCTAAATAAGGAGGGGAAAATATGAGAGAAAGGGGGAGGGAAGGAGAGAGTGAGAAAGTATCATCTCTTTAGTTAAAAAAAAAGAGGAAAAAAATAACTTCAGTACTTTTAATTGTTCAGAACATTCAGGCAATTATTTTTCTATCTTTTCCCTGTCCAGCTAATATAGTTGTAATTACAATGTAGTTACTGAGTACTGTCAAAATCCTTTTTATATATTTTTGGAACTTAAAAAAAGTGCTTCAAATTTGTTAATGAAGTACAAATTGAGGCAAAGTTACATGACTTGCTCAAGATCATCATATAAATAGGAGAGCTGGGGTCATCTGATCGTTCATTTTTTATATGACTATGTACTACACAATGTTCTAAGTGTTGGAGATTTATATGTAAGTGCAATACAGTGCCTGCCTCAAGAAGTTTACAGGTCTGTGAGTAATACTCTAAAGTAATTAGCAATGAATATAAAATAATTAAAACCCCAAAGAATCAAAAACATAAAAGAATATCTTTATGACCTTGAGATGGGCAAGAAAACTTTAATCCAGACATAAAATCTACTAATGATGAAGAAATAATCATAAATTAGACTATAACACAGTTAAGAATTTCTGTTCATTAAAGGATAATTAAAAGAATGATGGCTACTTTTATGTGTCAACTTGACTGGACTAAGTTAGCAAAGCATTATTTAAGGATGTGTCTATGAAGGTTTTTCCAGAGGAGATTAGCATTTAGAATCAATACATTGAATAAAAAAGGAGATTCTTACAAATGTAGGCAGTTATCATTCAATCCACTGAGGCTCTGTACAAGATAAAAAGGCAGCCAGGGGAAAAAGAAGAGTAAATTCACTTTCTCTGTTTGAATTGAACCATTTGTCTTCTCCTACCTCTGACATTGGCTCTCCTGTTCTCTGACCTTCAGGCTTGGACCAGAACCTAGCACCATTAACTCTCCTGGTTCTTAATCCTTCACACAGGCTTTGGAATTTTGATTGAATTATGGTATCACTTTCCTGGTTCTCTAGCTTACAGCCTACAGCTAGGATTTTGCAGCCTCTATAATGGAAATAACCAGAGTTACAAAAGATATTCACAAGACATTACAAAATGATAGTATTTGGAACATACAAAGAACATACAAATTAATGTAAAAATTAAGATATTTCAATAGAAAACACTTCACAAAAGAGGGTAGCCAAATGCCCAATACACATATGAAAGATGAGACACTACATTGTGTACGACCAGAGAAATGAAAAATTGTGCTGCAACTGTGTACAATGAGTCAAAATGCTTCTACTGTCATATATACCTAATTAGAATAAATGAATTAATTAATTTTTTAAAAATTAAAAATTGCTGAATCACTTCTTTTAAAACCCCCTGTTCCTGATAATGGGGAGAATCCTATCCTTTAGGACAGGAATCCTCTGTGTTTCTCCTTTTCTACCAGAACAATAAACCTTCTTTTTCCTTTTTCTCAAAAAGAAAGAAAGAAAATTGTCTGATGTGGTGGTTTCCGGTAATCCTAGCAACTTAGGAGCCTGAGACAAGAGGATCACTAGTACAAGGTCAGCCTCAGCAACTAACCAAGGCCCTAAGCAACTTAGTGAGACCCTGTCTCAAAATAAAAAATAAAAGGACTGGGGATGTGACTGAGTGGTAAAGTGCCCTTGGGCTTAATCCCTAGTACCAAAAAAAAAAAAAAAGAAAGAAATAAAACTACAATAAAATATGACTGCATATACACTAGCCTTGATAAAATTAAATAGATAAAATTTAAGATGTACATAATGTGAAACAAAAAATTCATACATTACTGGAAAGAGTCAAAATTGGTATAAAACCTATGAAAACCAAACAGCACTCTGTTACCCAACAACCCAATTACTATTTATATTTCCAAGAGAAATACATTTAAGGCATGCATGGTGGTATACACCTGTAATCCCAGTGGCTCAGGAGGCTGAGGCAGGGGGATTGCTCAAAACCAACCTCAACAACTTAGAGAGGCCCTTAGCAACTCAGGGAGATCCCATCTCTTAATAACATATATTAAAAAAGCTAGGGATGTGGTTCAGTGGTTAAGCATCCCATGTGTTCAAAATCCTTGGTACCAAAAAGAGAGAGAGAGAAATAAAGAAAGAGAAAAGAAAAGAAAATGTTCACCAATACACATGTACCTCGTCAGTATTTATCTAAAAAAAGTTTAAAGTCAGCATACTATAGCAATACATAAATATCCATATTTATAGCCACACAAAAAAGTACTTGCCACATAATTGCAAAATTAAAAAGGAGAAGAACTATAGAAAGAAATGAATCTATGCTAAGACTTCCACATTCAACCAAGATATAGTAACAGGAAATTGATTTAATGTTCTACCTGAAACAACTAAATCCTCAGATAAAATATAGGATATAATGATGGATTTTTGTAACACTAAGCATGAAGCAATGAAGGAAAGTGATCCTGAGAGATGAAAAACAAATGAGATCAACCATACCATTGCCCAACTCTAGCCTGGAGAGAGATTTCTGGCCATGGCCCAGGGAAGAAAAAAAGAGCCATATTGCAGAAAGACAGGTGAATTTCCCAGGAGCCAATGGTAGCTGGAGTTTGCAAAGCAGAGTAGTAGAGAGAATGGAACTTCACACAGAGTTCTCCAGAGCTCTGCAGAGTTTTCCTCCATTCTCCAAACAAGTATTCATTATCATAGGATATCTAAAGTGCTACCTATGGCTAGAGAAAGAACCATCAGAAAGAAACAGAGGGAATATTATTAGAGTTTACAAAGAGACTGAGACAATTACTGTTCGCCTAGCCAGGGTGCGAAACCTCATGGTTCATGGGTTACTGAGGAGACTACTCAGAAGAGTTCTGCCCAAATAGTGGGCAAAATAAATCCTAGGAAAGGCTGTTCTGGTTCTATCTAACAAATTTTACATAGAAGATATAAAGGTATTAGTATGTTTCCAAGTAACTTATCAGTTGTCCAGAAGAAAAGTTCAAGAATATTTATAAGAAAACAAAATAGTCCAAAAACTACAAGGTTAAATTCCTGATGTCTGACAATCAACAACAACAACAACAAAAATCACAAAGCATGCAAAGGAACAATACAATCAATAGTAAAGAAAATATCAATTAAAACTGTTAGACAGTCATTAGACATGAGCAGTGGATCAGGAGTTTATGAAAATTATACAGAGCAAATCAATTGATCAACAGCTCTGCTTCAATGACATTGCAAAGTCTAAAAAGTATAGCTATTTGGGACCTTTGCCTGACCTCAGCCATATAAACTATTCTTCTTACATCAGGAGGAAAATAGATAAATTCAGGGGAAGACAAAGATGTTTGCTCAGGAGAACCTAATTATTAAGACATCTTAAGAAAAGCCCTACACAAACAACACAGACTAGAGATTCTCAGACGTATTAATAAGGGTTCTCTAGAGGAACAGAACCAATGGGGGGATATTTGTGTATATATATACATATATACGTATATCAAATATATATAAAACAACATAAGGGGGTTTATTTATTAGATTGGCTTACACAACCAGAAGCTGCATAGTTCCATAATGGCCATCTGCAGGCTGGACAGCAGGAAGAACCAGTAGCTGCTCAGGATAAGAAACTGAGCCTCAAAACAAGAGACATCAATGATGCAGCCCCAGTCCAGAACTGAAGGCCTGGAAACTCCCTGGAGAGTCACTGGTCAAGAGTCTACTTTGGAAGCAAGAAGGATCTGGAGATCTATGATCTCAGGTGATCACAGCAGCAATCGAAGGATCCACTCAAGAACTGAATTTTTACTTGCTGCTGCTTCCTTGTTCCTCCAGCTTTCATTCCATATATGCCCCCAACGTATTGGACTGTGCAGCCCACACTCAGTGTGGTCTCTGTGTCAGTCTGCTGCCCCATATGGCAATCTTTCTAGAAACACCCACATTAACACACTCAGAAGCCTCTAAATCTTGGACATCTCTTAGTCCAATGAAGTTGACAAATCAGATTGACCATCATGCCTAAGAAAGCATGATGATTAAGACTGGAGATCACTGACCATAAATTCTGAAAAACCAGTTTCAATTAGGACCTGTCAGCAATGAGCCAGAATGCAGCACCATCCACTGCCTTCACTAGAGGCCAAACCAATGGAGTCTAGGAAATCTTGGATTCTAAACATCTAAAATTCTAAGATAACCTTTTTCTCTTTATAAATTAGCAGCTTCTGGCATTTCATTATAGTGATAAAACACTAAATAACACAGTAGATTGCTAAGCAAAGAATATTACCAACAATTCAAAGATTCATTTCACAATGATAAAGGGATAAATTCATTAAGATAATATGATAATTGTAAGTTTTTTATGTATCTCATCCATGAGTATATGCAATTACATAGAGCAAAAACTGAAAGAACTATAAAAGAAATAGAAAAATTCATAATTATGTTTAGAGATTTCAGCCTTGAAATCTGTCTTGATAGAGGAAAGGCCGGTTGGGGGTGGGCTGGCCTCTGGGCGCGAGCCTGCTGCTCCGGGCCAAGCGTGCCGTCCTCGGAGCCCTCGGATACCGGACAGGCGCCCAGTGACCCGGAGGACGCCCCTCTTGTCGTTAGTGTTGCAGTCGCGGTCATATATACAAATCCCTTCTTCCTGGCGCCTTTGCATCACTTGGCCCTTCCCGGGCCTCCTGTGGATGACGGGTGCCTGGAGGGGAAACAGGCTCCAGAGGTGGAGGGCCAGCTTTGCTTCTTACCGAGTGCACTGTGTCCTAAGAGAGCTGGACCTTGCAGCAGGTGGGGAAACCGAGGCTTGAGGTCACGTCGGCTTGGAGGGGGGACTGAAATCAGAGCAGCTGCCTCTGGGGATCTGGGCAAGCCCAGCCAGGTAAGAGGGTTGGGTGCTGCGGATTGCCAGGGAGCTGGACTCCGGCCTGCTGTGCGAAGTTGCTTTCTCCTCCCTGTTTCTTGGAAGGGGTCTTTCTAGCCTACAGAGGCTTCCCAGAACTGGGGGTGGTCAGCCAAATAAATCCAGACTGCCCTTCTTTCCTGCTTGACTCCACATGGTAACCCCAGCACTTGGCACAGTTCTTGGCACGTAGTAGTTGCCCAATAAATGTGTGCTGGTTGAATGAATTAAGGGCTAGAAGGGATATCAACTAGTCTAGTCCAGGGCTTCTCAGTCTCAACACTATTGACATTTGCGTCTGTCCTTGGCACTGTAGCATGCCTGACCCACACCCACCCCATGCCAGCAGCAACCCTTCCTCTTCAGATGCCACAACCAAAAATGTGTCCCGGAGGCGCTGGCTTTGGATCCCTGCACCCTCCTTTCAGAACCATTGCTCTGACTTTGGGATTTCACAGACGCCTGCATGTGACTAATATAAATAAGACTGGGAGGACTCACTGTCATGGAGCGGTGATCTTGGTGATCTTTTTATTTAACCAAGTCAGGATGTCTAGTTAAAAACATAAAACCAAATACCACTTGTTATGACCATATTATAACACAAAGTCTGTTTTAACACCAAATAAAATTAGGAAGGATATAATCTCAAAAGAGCAGTTGGGCTGGGGCTCTAGCTTAGTTGTGGAGCGCTTGCCTGGCATGTGTGAGGCACTAGGTTTAATCCTCAGCACCACATAAAAATAAATAAATAAAGGTATTGTGTCCATCGACAACTAAAACAAACAAACAAAAAAATAAATCTGTCTTGATAGAATGAGCATAGAGAAAATCAGTAAACAGCCAAAAATGTAATCACCTGTCAATCAGTAAAGTGCCTATAATCCCAGCTCCTCAGAAAACTGCTCCAAGAGGATCACAATTTCAAGGACAGCCTGATAATTTAGTAACACCCTCTATCAAAACAAAAACTTTAAAAAGGGATGAGGATGTAGCAAGGTAGTAAAGTGGCAGGGGGCTTGCCTAGCATTTGTGAGGCCCTGAGTTCAATCCTTAGCACCATATAAAATAAACAAAATAAAGTCATTCTGTCCATCTACAACTACAAAAAAAACTTTAAAAAAAGGGATCAATAAATGGGATGGAATAAAACTAAAAAGCTTCTTCACAGCAAAAGAAACAAGCAAGAACGTGAAGAGAGAGCTTACAGAATTGGGAGAAAATCTTTGTCACCTGCACCTCAGATACTGCTTCAATATAAAGAACTCACAAAAACTTCACACCAAAAAAAAAAAAAAATCAATAAATGGGCTAAGATACTTCATAGAAGAAGAAATATGATTGGTCAACAAATATATGAAAAAATGTTCAACATCTCTAGTAATAAGAAAAATGCAAATTAAAACTACACTAAGATTTCATCTCACTCCAGTCAGAATAGCAATTATCAAGAATACAAGCAACAATAAATGTTGCCCAGGATGCGGTGGGGGGGGGGCAAGAGGTGGCTTCTTAATGAAGAGTTTTTGCAAATATAGAACTTATTGCAAAAGTAATTGGAGAACAACTCCTTAGGGTTATGATAGATACATTAAGTTGGTAAAGAAAATAAAAATCTGCATACCTTGGAGGGCACATAGTGTGCATCATCACAAGGAATAATTCCAAGAATTATTAGGTGAGTTTCAGAGTGCCCTGGAAGCACACACCAAAGGTGAGGCATATGAAAACAGAGCCAGGAAAAAGCACAAATCTGTGTTAGATGCTGTTCTGATGGGAGAATATCTCCTGGGTGGGATTATCAAAGAGTTTAACTTGAACAATATTTATATAAGAAGTAGCTGTTTTGATGAGTCTAGATGATATCACTATCAGCATCTACAAAAATCTGGAGGAAAAATCTGGATTATTCAACAAAAATAATCTTGAGGGAAAATGCAATTACATGAAACGGTGTCAGAGAATGAAAGGAAACAATTTTA